>NW_018165506.1:100299-114887 GCF_001263595.1 Phalaenopsis equestris
TCTCTTCCTTTCTTTACAGCACACATAATTCTCCTTCAAAGCGAAAAGGAGGAAGAAATCTCTCACTTTCCTTCCACTCTTACAATCTCTCGAAAAATTCCTCACAATACCTAACCCTAAACTACACTCTTTTGGACTCTCCGGACACTCTCTGGACACTTTAGACTCTTTGGACTCTCCAAAATATTTCTCTTAATGTTGTAGAAGAGTTTTTAAGAGTTTCCTAAGAGTCCCTTCAAAAATCATCCACATTCAATGCATCTATTGGGAGAACCGTCATTCTCATCGTTGGCGGCCTTGATGGCGCCATCGACAGCCTTCTAGAATATCTAATTCTGGACTCTCGGGAAAAACCCACCGTCGGCGGCGTCGATAGCGCCGTAGGCGGCCAAGATCAAATCATCATATTTTTGCATTTTTTTGCTTCAATGACCATAATTCAACATACCCGTAACAAAACATCAAAAATACCTTTCTTTAAAGTGCAATATCATCAAAATCAGTGTAAAATAAGTATGAAAATCTCAACATATTTTTCTTTGGTCAAAATGCTAAATATCTACATAATTATGGGTTGGGTCATTTAGCAAAACTTGCTAACACTTCTTAAAATGAGGCTTATTCATTAAAGAAAGAGACAAAAATCAATTTTCCTGACAATGACATGATATTCAGTACAACTAAACACAATTATTCACTATAGATCACAATAATTATTAATGACACAACACTTCTAAGAGTACTTATTGACCCTGGTGCCTTGATTAACATTATGAACTTAAAGACCCCTACATACTTGGACATTGATGCTCATAGGCTAACAAGAGAGAAAATGATGCTACGAGGTTTTAACCAGAAAGGAGATCGAGCTGTAGGATCAATTGTATTGCTCTTAAAGATGGATGATTTGGTGCAATGACAAAATTCCATGTCATAGACTCTGAAACATCATTCAATCCATTACTTGATTGACTGTCGCTCCATGAATATAAGATGGTCCCCTCATCATTACATCAATGCATCAAGTATTTAAAAAAAGGGCAGTGATGTTGTATTACAGTGGACCTATAGCCATTTTCAGTCCATGAGATTGGTATATATGATAATGCTGCATATTATGCCCCAATGAAGAAAATTATATTCTCCAGGGATGTAGTAATAAATGTAGAAGAAGAGGATAAAGACAAGAAAATTGATAAATACTTTACTCTAGCAAAGATAAAGGGTCAGAACTTTCATCAAACTCGCATCAGAAGAAATGACTGGGGATGAGGGTGAGAGAGGAAAGACCCCATTTTTGAAATTAAAAAATCTTTGAAATTTAATATTTATTGGGACTCTAATTTTGAAGAAGAAAAAGAAAAAGAGAAGATAATATTGGTGATTCAAAAGTAACCATAGTTTAAAATATCTTTAGAAGATGAAAACAACGATATAAAATTTGATTCCATGTACGAGCAAATTAATCACTAGGTACACGCTATGACCCTAACTCCAATCTCCATCTAAAATTGAAAGTTTAGTGGTCAAAGGAGTACATGGTGAAGATAAAAAGCCTATCAAGTTTAAACTTGGTTCTGCTTCTTCTAGTTCTGAGACATGTAAAACTATAAGATAAAAATCTTTTTAATTTAATGGAGTAACCTGTTGAACTGTATTCTCCTTATGTTCAAAAACTTATTCAAAATGGTTTAATATTGCCTAAATAATGGTCATTAAACCAATTTTTCCTTATTGAACAATTGTAGAATAATATAAAAGGAAATCCTAACTATAAAGAAGGTATTGGATTTGGTGTACTAGAACCTTTAGATGACACAAAATTTTGCCTTGTTATCACCGAAAAATTTAATTCTGAGTAAAAAACTAATCTTCCAATCGGAGTTGCACCGCTAGAATTTGAAGAATAGATTAAATTGACAATGAAAAAATTGAAAGAAATAAATTTAGGGACAGAACAAGACCCAAAACCAACTTTTATTAGTTCATCCCTTGATGAAATTGAGGTAAAAGAAATAATTTAACTATTAGAAGAATACAAAAACTGCTTTGCTTGGAGTTATGATGAAATGCCCTGACTTTCTCCAGTAGTAGTAGTTCATAAACTTGGGATAAACCAAACTGTAATTCTTATTATACAAGCTTTAAGAAGGATGCGAGTTGAAATTGAACAAAAATTCATTGTCATGGTTAAGAAATTGATCAATGTTGGCTTTATTCGAGAAGAAAAATACCCAACATGGCTGGCTAATGTAGTGCTGATAAAAAAGAAAAATGGTAAGATCTAGGTCTGTGTAGATTTCAGAGATCTTAACGAGGCTTTTCCAAAAGATGAATTTCCCATACCAATTCCCGAATTAATGGTAGACATTGCATCAACACATGCAATAATCTTATTTATGGATGGATCATCGGGATACAATTAAACCATAATGTATCCAAAAGTTGAATCAAATACAGCTTTCAGGACACCCATTGGAATATACTGTTACAAAGTGATGTCATTCAGACTGAAGAATGTTGGTGCCAAATATCAACAAGCTATGACACTATATTTTTATGAACTCATCCACAATCAAGTCAAATGCTATGTGGAGGGCTTAGTGGTTAACAATAAACAAAAGAATGACTATGTGTATGATTTGAGAGATGTCTTCAAACGATTGCAACAATTCAATCTTAAAATGATTCCCTTAAAGTGTACCTTTAGTGTCACCTCGAGGAAATTATTAGTATTTGTTGTCTGACACTGTGGGATCAAAATTTTTTGACGAAATTTTTAGTATTTGTTGTCTGACACTGTGGGATCAAAATTGATCCCCCCAAAATTGAAGCAATCCTAAACATGCTTCCTCCAAGAAATCTAATCCAACTAAGATCGTTTCAGGGAAAATTAACATATATAAGACATTTTATTTCCAATCTATCAGGTAGGTTTCAGCCCCTCACCGCCTTTACTAGAAAAGTTACCAAATTTGTGTGGGATAACAAATGACAATACGCCTTTGAAAACATCAAACAATATTTGACAACACCTGTTTTAGCAGCTCCTGTGTTAGGAAGACCTCTAATCCTCTGCACTGTGACATTAGATAATTCCCTTGGAGCATTTCTAGCCCAAGTTGATGAAAATTGAAAAGAAAATACATGGTATTATTTAAGCTATTGTTTGGTTACAACTGAAATAAAATATCTTGCAATTGAGAAGCATTACTTAGCTTTGATCTTCGCAGTTCAGAAGCTAAGACATTATATGTTTTCTCATAAGTTAACTCTTATCTCAAGAGTTAACCCTCTATAATATCTAATGACACGACCAACACTTTTTGAATAATTAGCAAGATGGGCATTAATACTACTTCAATTCAATATAACCTTCATATCGTTATGCACTGTCAAAGGACAATATTTGGCAGACTTCTTAGTGGCACACCCCGTACTGACTGAATCTCCTCTTAATGATGATCTACCTGATGAGAAAATTTTGGAGGTTAAAATTTCTCATATGCAATAATGGGAATTATATTTTGATAGAGCTTTATTAGCTCATAAAGACAATAACAGACAAGATACTATACCTGAAAAAATAGGTAGAATTACTTTTCGTCACTCCAGATAAAGCAATGATGTCGTTTTCTTATCACTTAATTGAACCGTATAAAAATAATGAATCTGAATATGAGGCGCTCATACCCGGCTTGGAATGGACAATCTTAAAGGAAATCAAATGTATTGACATCTACAAAGACTCAACTAATTATCAATCAAATCCCGAGAAAATATAGGACTTTGAAACCAAGGTTGGAACAATATTTTTGTTATACTCTAAAATTATTGGAACAAATTTTAGATGTAACATTCTTTGTAGTTCTGAGACAAGACAGCTCTTTAGCAGATTCTTTAGCCAAGCTTGCTAAATAATTTGCTTGTCCAAAAGAGCATGACATTCTAATCTCTCTAAAAGGATGACATGTACTTTCTCAAATTGACATAGAATATTTTCACAAACTTGGAAATGACACAAGTATAACTACCGATTATTAAGATAAAGATGATTGGCGATAACCAATTATTGAATACTTATAAACAGGAAGTCTACCAGAAAAAGGTTCTATTGCCTCTCAAATTAAATAGAGAGCATTGTCATATGCTCTGGTGAATGATGTTCTTTATAGACAATCTTTTGACCAGGTGTGGTTAAGATGTTTAAGCTAATCTGAAGCTCATGAATTCATTAAAGGGGTACATTTAGGTCTCTATGGTGCACACTAATCAAGACACAAAATGAAAATGAAAATAAAAAAATGGGATTTTATTGGCCGACAATGATGACCGAATGCATTGAAACTGCAAAGAAATGCCATCATTGTAATTATTATGGAGTGGCCTTGCATCAACCAAAGAACACTCTACACCCAAAAATTGCATCTTGGCCATTTGAATGTTGGGGCACCGATATTATAGGTCCTATAGACCCTCCATCTTCTATAGGTCACAATTTATAATGTCCACCATAGATTATTTCTACAAATGGGCAAAAACAGTACCGCTCGGAGAAGTCAAAGCAGAGTAGGTGCTCCACTTCTTCAAAACACAAATCGTTTACAGATTCGGAGTTCCTTAAAGAGTAACCTTGGACAATGTAATGGCTTTCTAAAACAAAAAAATAAATAATTTCACTTGAGGTCATGAGAAATATTTGAGGTGTTAGAAAATTTAATACCCAAAAGCTAATGGTTTGTCTGATGCTTTTAATAAGACATTTATTCAAATATTGAAAAAGACATTAACTAACTTTCCAAGACAGTGGCATGAATGTTTAATATAAGCTTTATTTGTCTATCGTACTACATACCGCACACCAACACGGTCAATACCGCTTGCTCTGGTGTACGGGTTTGAAGTCGTACTTCCACTTGAAGTACAACTTCCTTCTACCAGAATCACATTGGCATATGATCCTGATTGTTTATATGCAACAGTATAACAATGTTTTTGATGATATTTTTCACTTACGTTTCCTTACTTTACAATAGAACCAAAAACTTGATCTTGGAGAAAATAAAATTTAACTTATTTATTTAACTATATGTAGTGATATACTATGCAAGTATACATATCGTTATCAAGTAATATGAGACTTTATGATTAAGACTTGAATATTAAACCCACAAAAAAATTAGCAATATGCACTATTGAACAACAAACTTTCTATTTTAAAAAGACAATTACTTAAACTATAGATATTTTTATGGTAATGAAAATTCAAATCTTTTTTGTATTTTTGATATTATGACAAAACAAAAGTAACTTCTAAAGATAACTTGACTTTATGTAAAGAAAAGCACTGAATATGAAAATATCTTTCTTCTTATCATGAATCAGTAATAAGTATAAGAATTAGTATGCAAATTGTGTTGTGTCAAATAGGAGCAATAATATTATTTACCCTTACTAGAGATGCTATAAAGAACATTGGCTAATTTAAAGTTTGAATAGTTTTGAAGACCGGCTAGGCATGGAAGATACTAGCTCTCACTTCAGAGTTCCCTCGATTCCCTCCACTTGGGGGCTAACATCTCTTGTAATAACCTAAAATAATTAACCAAGTTAAGGATTTTAACCTGTCACTTTAAAGTCCTCAAACTCTACACCCTTCAAAGATTATTTCCCTATTTATTTGCACTAAATCATACGAATTACATTCTCATTCATAGAATCTCATGTGATTCTTTACAATTGTTGATTGAGACAATACCAGCTCGGTTCTTACATGTTTTCACAACAAATTTTAACAACTAGATAAGCCAGATCTACAAGTAATAGAAGTGTGTGGATTAAAATCATCACAACTTTTTTCAACAATAAAGATTAATACACTCCACAACTTCTATCCAAAACTTTAGTTACTTATCATTTTAAGGAGAAAATAAAGAAAACTACTCCAAATCCATAGAGAAAATAAAACCACACTTTAGTTCAACAGTAGAAATCATTGCCAAACCAATAAGAAGTCGCAACTAAAACCAAAAGTAGTTCAAACCAAAAGATAAAAACTTATATCAGATCCTCCACCAAACTCTTGAAGTTCCTTTGAATCTCTTCTCTTTTACAAAACTCCTGACTCTCAAAATAAAACTAAATACAAAAAAGGATAAAGTAAATTTGTGGTGCCTGAAAATCTCTCCAAATATTTCTCTCAAAACTCCCCCTTTTAGCACTTTTCAGGACTCTTGAAAAAGTCTCAACTTTCTTCTTTTATAAATATCCAAAAGGTGTCATGGTAAATCTTCAAAATGCGTCCCAATTTGATGTAATCTCCAAAGGATGCCCCCTTTCACAAGTCTTTTAATCATATTTTCATTTATAGTGGTCATAACCACCCTCTTTAGCCAATAGGTGGCTCAAATGTCTCTTTAAAATTTGTTAAAATGAATTAAACTGTCAAATAAACGACTCTAGTACTTAAGCATGGGGCCTCCAGCGCTTAGGTGCGATCTTCTCTATTTCACATGCTCTTAAGCACCAGATCAGGTGCTTAGGCGCCAAAACACATTAGCACAATTTTCACATTTATGCTCCAAATTTAATCCTTTTTCACTCTTTTTAGCATTTTTCACTTTTTTAATTGTACCTGAAAGAAAAACATAGAAATATCTTCTATTAAAGCACAATACCTCAAGAATAGGTATAAAAATGTTTCTTAAAACACTATATATTTTTGGCGTATCAACATACAAGATAACATAAGAAGATAAAGCAAAGTTACAACTTAAAGAAATAAAAAATTAAGACAACAAATTTTTGCAAGCTCAACAAAATCTAAAGCTATACCAAGAAAAGATGGTCCGGACCCACGATAAATAGGTTTGCCCAAGAAAAATTCAAATTCGTGGCCTAGTTTTGGTACTTCAAAGACTTATTCTTGCTCACCAAAAAGGAAGTGAGAAGTTCGAATCGATTTGGGAGGACCATATGTAGTTAAAACAACATACTCGGGAGGATCCTTTTAGTTAATCGATTGTCAAGGAAAAATAATTATTCCCCTAATCTATGGGTTGTATTTGAAAAAAATATTATGCGACATAAAATGAATTGTATTTTAAACTGTGTAAAAAGATAATAAAAATAAAAATAAATTATGTTTGTGTCAAAATGATATTTCTACCTTTTTTTTAGGCTTCCTTTTGATCATTAAGCAGCCGCTCTTGAGCATGATCTCTTGAAATGAAAATTAAAATCATGATGAGGTGATGATGATAAAGTAAAATTTATTAATTTTAAATTAATAAATGAAATTTAAATTAGGTCTGACATGTTTACATTACCCTATTGTTTGCAAGAAAATGTAAAGCAACATACTTCTTTTCACTTTTCATAGTGGTTTGTGTTTGGCTCTGGACCACTGATGCATAGAAAGAGGATTATAATGGACCATTATTTTTCATTGTTGATCAAGAGGAAGCAAAAAAAAAACCGCTTGTACTGGAGTTGCATTCTCGATAAAAAAAGTTACTAAAGCGACAGAAAAATCTGTAAAACAAATGCGAAAAATTGACACTGGGAGATTGAAATCTATTTTGGTTGATGAGCTCATGGGATTGTAGAAATAGAAATGATAATCTTCATGCCAAGTCCATATGCATTAGTTCTTAACCTCACAGCATCAGACGAACCAACTGTAAGACAAATCATTTCTAAGGAAAAGCTAATATTCATTCAAGAAATCTGACGACATTATTTAGAACATTTCAGGAATCACAACTACAAATGGATCAATAAACTTGAGGGCATACAATTATTTACCTGAGTTTTTGATGAATATCAAAAAGCCATCATTGATGAGCATGTGATGGAGACACGTGACAAGAGCTGGACAGTTAGAAAAGAAGACATATTCAAAGCCTAACTATCGAAAAAACAAAAAAGGGCGAGTTACATTACAGTATGGATGTTTCTACAACTATGCTAAAGAAAGAGAGGGGAATACCCCAAAAATTTTACAATATGAACAGGTAGATTTGATGCCTACCTTAATCATTAAAATCGTTAAATTATTGGTATTATGGAACATAATCTCATGCAGTTGTGTTCCCGACAATTGCATTATCAATATTTATGAAGAAGTTGATGCCTACCTTAATCATTAAAATCATTAAATTATTGGTACTATGGAACATAATCTCATGCAGTTGTATTCCCGACAATTGCATTATCAATATTTATGAAGAAGGAGATTGCATCCTGCCACATATTGATAGTAATGATTTTGAAAGACCTTTTTGCATGCTATCACTACTAACAGATATGACATATTGTTTGGAAAAGAAATACAGATCATAAGACTAGGAGAACTTCACGGTTCTTACTAAGTTCCCCTCCCAAGAGGATTAGTTCTAATCCTACAGGAAAATGGAGCTGATGTGACAAAACATTTCATACAAAGTGTAAGTAGATAACAAATTTCAATAACATTACAAAGAATGCATCTCTAGAAGCACCCTGTTCAATATCAACCCATACCAAAGCTTGAAGGACTGCGACCTCTGAAACTACCATGCCCGTGTGAATATTTGAGCGCCTGAGTTATACTCAATGGAACTTGTTTTTGATGGTATCTAAGAGTGCAAGATATCCATGGTCGATCTAGTAGTGTCCAAGGTTACTGACATGATAAAGGATAATGTGACAACTTTTGTTATGATGTTTAGAAGACAACTTTTGTCATAAAATTTTGCTTAGGATATATGTTGTACTGATAATGCCTCTTGTATCACTGTATATTATCATTTTAGTGAAATGAAACTCTAGTTTTGCTACAAAAGACAAAAATCCCTAGTTATTTGCAATGCTTGAGCAAGTCTAGAAATACCAAAATAAACACTTACAACTAAAATGAAAAACGAATTAAAATGACACAAATAAAAAAAACCAAAATTAAAAAAAATATATAAAATTTTCTAAAATGATGTATGAGTTATTTTCAGACCAATAAATCGATAATATAATCTTCTCTGTGTGTTTTACATGCTCTCTCTTTTGCTATTGGATATAAGACCTTTTTGACACAGATTTATGGCATTCCTTTAGCTTTTCCTTTGGGAAAGGATGTAAGTCTTTTAGAATTCCATTCCCAAAACTGGCATTCGACATTTTGAAAAATGTTATAAGGCCTCCTCCAACAAAGTATGGCATCCACTCTTTCTTTTGCTATTGGATATAAGACCTTCCGAACACGGAGTTATGGCGTTCCTTTAACTTTTCTTTTGGGATAGGATGTAAGTCTCCTAGCATTCCTTTCCCAAAATTGACATTTGACATTTTTGAGAAGTGGTATAAGACCTCCTTCAATGGAGTATGGCATCCCCTCTCTCTTTCGCTATTGGATATAAGACCTTCCAGACATGGAGATATGACTTTATTTTAGCCTTTCCTTTGGGATAAGATGTAAGTCCCTTCCCAAAACCGACATTTGAGATCTTTGAGAAGTGATATATTACCTCCTTAAATGGATTATGACATCAACTCTCTTGTTTACTATGAGATGTAAGGCCCTCCTGACAAAGAACCATGGCTTTCCTGTAGTATACCTATTCCTTAGGACTTCTTTATAAGTCATGACACTCTTCTCCCCAATGGACTTTAAGAATTAAATGTTAAGCTTCTTGACATGGAACAATTACACTCTTTTTAAAGTTAGCTACAAACTGTCTTGGGTTGTGTTGGCCACTTTGGTCAACACCAATATGTGCGGCATACTTATCTAGTATTCCACACATAATGGGGGTCCATTTGTTGACCTCACTTTTATAAGAATCTACCCAAAAAAGACATTTATGGACAACACATATCTTTAGCCACCCACATTAGCTCAGGATCCCTAGACACCCTCCTAAAAGTCCAATGATCATCATGATCATTAAATCCATCTTGGGAAGGAGTCTACCAACATTGACTTTTTGAACCCATCTAGGGTCTCCTAACACTAAAAATTAGGCCAAATCCCCAAGGTGCCCTTTTTGAGCTCAAATCATGATTTCACCCTAGGTTGATCAAATCAATGATGGAAAGCTGAATTTGGTCACCACATTAGCCATTTGTTCAATTATGGAGCCAATGGTCACCACACTGACCACTAGGTCAACTCTAGACCTAAGGGTCACCACAATGACCATTAGGTCAACCCTGGACCCAATGGTCATCACAATGACCATTAGGTCAATCCTGAGACCCTATTAGTCAAACTTGGTCAATTGGTCAATCCTTGGATCCAATTGATCAAATTTGGTCAATTGGTCAACCCTAAGATCCAGTTGGTCCAACTTGGTCAGTTGACCAACCATGGGGCCTAGTTGGTCATACTTGACCATTTGGTTAACCCTAGGATCCAATTGGTCGAACTTAGTCAATTGGTCAATCCTTGAACCTAATTGGTCGAACTTGATCAATTGGTCAAGCCTACATCATCTTGGTCAACCTCATGAGTTTGACCTAATTAATTCATTGATTAATTAATTAATTAATTAATTAATTGAGTTATTAAATCACCCCATAAAGAGGCTTTAGCCCATGAGCTACACATGGTAACCTAAGCCCATTCATGAGGGCTCAAGCCCAAAACTCCCTTTACCTACGTGTTACTTGGTAACCCATAAACCCATCATGACTTGCCAAATACATGGAGCTTATTGAGCCACATAGGGAGCAGCCATTTTTTACCCAAATTCAAAAAATCATCATGAGGTGTGGATTATATGGCATCCCTAATGAATTCCACATCACCCTCTCTTGGGCTAGGTTGGATTGTTTAGGCCAACTCATGAACCACTTATCCACCTCACCTTCCCGCAATGGGAAAGAAGCTCACAAAAAATTTCATTCCTCATCATTTTCAAGCTCATGATGAAGGAACCTTGAAAATGGGATAATGGGTTATCCACAACCAAAATTCACCTCCTTTATCCTCTCTCGACTCCCTGAGCCACCTCCTGCTGCCTCCCTCTAGCTCAACCACTTCCTCCCATGGTAATAAGATAGCCATTCCTGAGAGCTTCCATGATAGAGATGATGACAGATAGAGTATTCAAACCTTGACACACTCAACAGCAAAGTTGTTCCCCACACCATAAGAAATAAATTCCCCATAATTTCAGCTCATGAAATCCACTGAGTGCTCCCAATTTTAGAAATGAAATCCACGGTAATCTTTCGGGTTTCCATAAACTTTAGTAAAACTTCAACCTAAGCATTCCACAAGCTTCACCATACCATTACAACACTTCCTTAATCAAAATTGAGCCAACCTGCAAGCTCTAACCTATCCCAAGGTGAAACCAAGGCACCATTTCATGAGAACATACCTAGGCTCGATTTCAATTCAAATTGAACCTAAGGAGAGCTTTCTGAAGTCAAAGCAAAGCTTCACAACATTTCCAATCGAGGCTACACCTCTTGGACCAAGGTATAGGCCTCTAACCCTATTTCCTTGCTCGGGTTTAGACCTTTAAAAAGAAAATTTTCATAGCACTCTTGATCAAATGCATAGATTTGTTCTCCTAGTCTAAATGAAGCTTTAGGAACAAAAACTATGAAAATTGGTGGAAAATCGATATAAATATTAACCCTAGATCGTGGATGGTTCTTGTTCCATCATCCCATGGGGATGATGCATCGATGTCGTCCATTTCCATGCTTCAAAAGTGGACATCTCCGATCTAGCCACACTCTGAATCTATTCATATGAAATGGAAAAAATTACGGGCCATGTGGCTACCCACTTGTAAAGCCCCGCAAATCAAATACCGTCACATGGAGTTTGACCCATCTGAGGTATGAAGTGGCTCCTCGTTAGATAAATAGAAAAATTATATTTTTCTTTTCAATATAATCTAGAATAATTCTAAAACCTTCAAAAAAATCATAACTTGATAAAGAAAAACCAAAAAAATAAACCAAAATTATCTTCGGATTAATGAAAACAAAGAGAAAATTATAAAAATGAAATTGGAATTTATTAATTATATTTAATTTTTAAATAATTAATTACTCTATGGAGTAATTTAATTATTAAAGATTAATTATAAATCCAAATATCTCAAAGTTTATTAGGGTTTAATCCTTTCATCCTTGAGGACAATTCCTGATTTTTCGAAGGTTAGGAAAAATCCACAAGATCAAATCCACCAATTTCACCAAATTTTTCAAAAAATCAAAAAATTGGAAATTGGTTAAAAATTTTGGATAATGAACTTAAGCTCTAAAATGACAATTTCCATCCTTTAACAAAATCTGAAATGACAATTTAGCCATTTAGGGTAAAATTGTAAATTTTAAAATTTACATTTTGGCCTTTAAATTTCCATAGGTTGATCATTAGTCTTAAATGATTATTAAGATCAGTCTAATACTAATCCTTATGTTTAATTCATCTTAGACCAAAAGTAAACCCTATAACTCTTGGGTTCAACTCACATGAACCTAAGTCAAACAAAAATTCTTGGTTTCAACCCACATGAACCCAATTCAAACAAAAAAACCCTTCGGTTCAGCCCACAGGAACCCAAGTCAAAATTAAAACCCCTTGGGTTGTCAAACTTAAAAAACCCTTGGGTTCAACCCACATGAACCCAAGTCAAACAAAAATTCCTTGGGTTCAACCCACATGAACCCAAGTCAGACAAAAAAACCACTTGTGTTCAACCCAACTGAACACATGTCAACTCAAATGAACCCAAATTAAACCTAAACCCTAATTAGGTCTAACCCTAACTACACTTAATTAACCCTTTAACCTTAATTACATTAGGTTTAAGTAAACCTAAAGCATAATTAGGTCTAATCCTAATTAGACCTAATTAATCCTAAATCCCTTACTACATTAGGCTTAAGTAAAAATAAACCCAATTAGTTCTAACCCTAATTAGACCTAATTAAGCCTTAATCCTTAATTTCATTAGGCTTAAGTGACCTTTAAACCCGATTAGGTCTAACCCTTATTAGACTTAATTAAGACCCAAGCCTTACTTACATTAGGCTTAAGTAACCTTTAAACCTTAATTAAGTCTAATCTTAATTAGACTTAATTAACTCTTAAGCCTTTATTAAATTAAACTTAAGTACTCTTAAACCCTAATTAATTTTAACCCTAATTAGACTTAATTAATCCTTAAACCTTACTTAAATTAGGCTTAACCCAACTTAAACCTTAATTAAGTCTAACCCTAATTAGACTTAACTAATTCTTATGCCTTACTTACATTAGACTTAAATCAACTTAAACTAATTAAGTCTAAACCTAATCAGACTTAATTGATTCTTAAGCCTTACTTACGTTAGGCTTAATTAACCTAGTCTAACCGTAATTTAACTTAATTAATCTCATTAAGCCTTACTTATATTAGACTTAATTAACCTTAAACCATAATTAGGTCTAACCGTAATTAGACCAAAGTAATCTCCTTAGCCTTACTTACATTAGGCTTAAATAACCTTTAAGTCATAATTAAGTTCAATGCTAATTATAGCTAATTAATTTAATTAAGCCTTACTTATATTAGGCTTAAGTGACCTTTAAACCTTTATTAATTCTAACCTAAATCAGACTTAATTATCCATTAAGCCTTAACTAAATTAGGCTTAATCCATCTTAAACCTTAATTAAGTCTAACCTAAAATTTGACTTAATTATCGATTAAGATATACCCAAGTTAGGATTAATACATCTAAAAACTTAACTAAGTCAACTTAAACGTTAGGTTCAACCCAAATTGAACTTAAGTCAACCTAAACCTTAGGTTCAACCCAAATTGAACCTAAGTCAAACTAAATCTGGTTCAACTCAAATTGTTCCAAACTACCTAAACCCTATGTTCAACCCAAATTAAACCTAAGTCAACCTTAATCCTAGGTTGAAGCCAAATGGAACCAAAGTAAACTTAAACCTACCTAAATTGAATTTAAAGCATTACATATCTTATGTTTTACCTAAATTGAACCTAAGTAACCTTGAACTTTAGGTTCTACCTAAATTAAGCCTAAGTGCTCTTTCACTTTAGGTTCTACCTAAATTGAACCAAAATCATTCTATATCTTAGGTTCTATGTAAATTAAACCTATGTAACTCTATACTTCAGGTTCTACGTATAGTGAACCTAAATGATCTTAAACTCAAGGTTCTACCTAGATCGAATCTAAATCATTACATACCTCGGATTCTAACTAAAGTGGAACTTAAGTAACTCTATTCCTTAGGTTCTACTAGATTGAACCTAAATGACATTAAAGTTTTGTTTCTACCTAAACTGAATTTAAATAGATCTAAACCAATTCTCCTCTAGTTTCTACATACATTAAACCTAAAACTTAAGTCTAACTCAAATTAGACTTAACCAAATCTCTTTAAGGTTCTACTTACCTTGAACCTAAACCTTAAGTTTAACTCATAATAGACTTAACCAAATCTCCATTAAGTTCTACTTACATTGAACCTAAGCCTTAAGTCTAACTCATATTAGACTTAACCAAATCTTCTTTATTTTCTAGTTACAATTAACATAAGCCTTAAGTCTAACTCATATTAGACTTAACCA
>NW_018165507.1:0-2918 GCF_001263595.1 Phalaenopsis equestris
AATATTATTCATTTGGCAGGTATAGGCACAATTCAGCACTGTCGATCACCACCTCCTATGAATCACCGACACTCGTAAATAGACTCTGTACCTATGACACGTGTCGGACACAGACTCATCTCCGACATGGGTCGATACCGTGTCCGCACTTAATAAAAGTATCGACACTTTTGCCTTCCTGGACACTGCCCTCGACATTGAACAAACACTGCTCAACACCAAATGCGAAGACGGGAAATAAAAGTCGAGCGGTGAAGAAAAATCCGAAGTGTCGACATTTGAAGGTGTTTAGGTCTTACCAAAGCCTCACAACATCCTCTCGAAGCTAGCATTGTCCTTGTCAAGCATCGCTGATCGAGCCGCCTTGCAATACAGAGCTTTGAGCGTCATTGATTGGGTCGCCTTGCGATCCAGAGCTTCGAGTGTCACTTCACCGTTACTGATCGAGTCACCTCGTGTTCTAGAGCTTCGATGTGAACTCCCTCACGATCCAGAGCTTTGGCGCTCAATAAGGATGATCAGAGAGAGGCGACGAGAGCCAGGGACGATCCACGTGTGCGACAAGTGCGGTTTTCTTTTCGAAATATGCAGGCAGAAAAGTTGTTATTTTATTTTTAGTTTTGGAGCATTTACATACACATCACCCAAATCCTTCACTTCACATGTGATTTTCTTTTTGAAATGTGTTTTTTTTTATTTGGACGGTAGGTAGAAAACATGAGATTTTCTTTTTTATTTTGGAGCATTTACACACATACCACCCAAATCCTTCACTTCACATCCGATTTTCTTTTTGAAATGTGTCACGATTTTCTTTTTGAAATGGTTCATTTTTTTTTTTTTTTTTTGGGACGGGAGGCAGAGAAATTGTGATTTTATTTTTAATTTTGGAGCATTTACATACATACCACCCAAATCCTTTACTTCACATCAAAAACACTTTCATTTTGACGTTTAAACAGTGAAATACACATTTTTATGCATAGGGAATGTGGCCTATATGTAATAATTTAAGTTTAGGTGTTATAAAGATGTTAATGCATAAGACTTGGGTGGTATGTATGTAAATTTTTCAATTTTGTGATTAATATTTATGTACTGTAATAACCAAATAAATAGGCCACTTGCATTTTTCTTCCCATGTGCAATTACTAGGAAATTTGGTATTTTGTTATTGGGGTTTTTACATATTGAGGTCCTCAAATCATGCAATTTACAAGTAAAGCCTCCCAAACATTTAGTTTACTCGCAAAGGACTCCATCACGGCTCCTCACAACTCTGTCTTCTCCTTCTCTGTCTTCTCCGGTGGTGACTGAGGAGGAGGATGAGGAGTGACAGATTAAGGGGTCGAGATTGTCGGAATCGGAGATGGAGATTTGACTGTTGGAGCAGGAGGAGGAGAAAGCGGAGCGGTGAGGATGTAGAAAATATAGAGGCGGGAGAAGAAAATGATGTTGACGAGAGACCTGGAGGAGAAGAATAAGAAGGATGACGAGATCCATTTGGTTTGTGAGGCTTTGGCCTATTGATGTTGCTTGGCTGTGGAGATATGGAAAGCGTCGAACTTGTAGTTTTCACCTACTTTCATGGAAACCAATGCCAAAGAACCTTTTTTCTCCGTCTTTCTATCTCAAGGTTTTGGGAGATCTAACAACCAGGACAACGTGAGAAGTTTAGAGGAAGTGTTTAGTCACAGTCGGTGAAGCCAAAATCACCTGATCCAGTGATGAGATTGGAGAAGGTGAGGACGGACTCGTGACGGAGTCCTTCGCGAGTAAATTAAATATTTGAAAGCCTTCCCCTGTAAATTACATGGTTTGAGGACCTCTATACGTGAAAACCCCTGATTGAGTCATGTCGGAAAAGCCGAAATTACTAGATCTGGAGACAACGCCGGAAAAGGAGAAGACGGACTCGTGACAGAGTTCCTCGCAAGTAAATTAAATATTCAGGATACTTTACTTGTAAATTGTATGGTTTGAGGACCTCTATATGTAAAAACTCCTTTGTTATTTTGTAGAACAAAAACTCAGATTGAATTATATATTTAAGTGCTTAGTCTTGGTCAGCCATAAATACCATACTTCAGCAGGCACATCCATGTGAAAGGCAGTCAAAGTCAGTTTATCCGCATCTTTCAATCGGTGAAATCCATATCGTATTGTTCAATCTTCTAAATCCACATCTTCAATTTTCCGCCGGAATAGCGGGGAATTGCTATTCTCATTGTCTTGAAAGGAGTGCTGCCCATAACATCTGTCATGCCGGAAGTAGGTTTTGTGAGTTGAGGTGCAATTGGTGTGGATGTTTTACTTTCTTGATCTCGCCTGGCGTCGAGTAAGGTTAAACGGAGCTGCACTTCTCTATGAATATCCACAATCTCAGATAGGTTGAACGGTGCATCGTTTGTTGATCCAGTGGTGTTGTTGTTGGCCATTGTGGACGGGCAACCCTCTCAATGAGAGCACCAAGGATAGTACCTCTGGGAGACTTTCCAGCCATCGATTTCTTGAAACAGGGCTGATTGCCGCTTGAGACCTGAAACAGAACAGATTAGCTGAAGATAAAAGAAGCAATTAGACGAAGGCGCCTTGAGAAAGGAGAAGGAAAAGAGCTAGAAGCGGATAGGTTGAAGAAGTTTCAGACGGAGAAGAAGGGGAAAAACTAATAATTTTTTTCTGCCATCTGCTATTAGCACTTCTTCAACTTGTTATCTATACTCCCCCGACTCATTCTTCCACTACTATATTTCTAACAACCTAACCAGCCAAGCAAATAAGAATTTCAATTAGTTACATAGCTTATTTAATATGTGTAGATTAGCATCATCACCCACATATTAGTTCCCTTTGTCCATGTAGTAGTCTTCCATTCACGTAGGTATAGTCCGTCCCCGGTAAGATCGATGTGGCCTAGC
>NW_018165507.1:3018-3415 GCF_001263595.1 Phalaenopsis equestris
ACAAGAGCTGCACTATATAACTTGTGTTATCTTATATTTTGGTCATCTCGGCTCTAACTATTTTTGTTTCACGTTGGTTTACTTTGCTTAATTGCCTCATCTGGGATATACCAACAATCTTCGTTGATTAGTTTTCCCCCTTCTCCCTTCTCTGGTGGCACTATTGGCACTTCAAGGATCTTAGCCTAGAGGAAGAGGGTTGTCATTCCATTTTCTTGGGGGAATGGCAAGGTTAATGAGCCCCAGTTCGTTCGAGAGGTCGTGGCTTCCATTGCTCAGATGTTTTGTTCTGTGCAACACAATCTATTGTTGTTCATCAAAATAAACTTGGTAATTCTCTACCCATATTGTCCCACTGTGTATTGGACAATTATCATTAATAGGTTGGGTTTTTACA
>NW_018165508.1:0-712 GCF_001263595.1 Phalaenopsis equestris
TTGGCTCGTTTACACCCCTAAAAGTAACCATGCTTATTCAGAATAATCATAATAATAATAATAAAACACAGAACAAATAATTTTCATACAAACAAAAAACTGAAAAAAAGCAATCTCTTCCCTACCAATGTTACAATTTGTAGATAAACAGATAGATAAGAAAAGCAGGAGTTTGAAAAGATATTTAAGATTTTGAAAGGTCAGCGGACCTTCTAAATATGCTTTACAATAAAAGGCACCGAAGGCGATGCAAAGCTCCAAATCAAATAAAAAAATCAAAAGAAAAGTTCGCATGGCCAGCTAAATCCTCAGACTTGTCCTTCTGAAATCTCAGACGCGCATGATATATATAGTCCATTGGTGATCTTTCCAGCAAATACATTACATACCTAGAACAGGACACTGCTTTCTGGCGTGTTCAGGAATCAGTTTCACCAGCATCTCCATGGGAACTCCTTTCAACTCTGCTCACCCCGTCACCATGTGTTAAAATTTTACTTCAAAACAAACAATTGGGGTATAATTAATTAATGATGGTATGGATCAATTACCATGGGGCTTGAAGTTGAAGAGAGGTGGAAGGAACCTTCCATTTGGCAAGCGGGTGTTTGGATCTCGAAGCTCATCAAAGAAAGGGTGGATTAATGCTTCCAACTGCAGCAACCGTTGTCTCATTGAAAAATGATACTTGGTTTGATGGGAACATTGATAA
>NW_018165508.1:812-3041 GCF_001263595.1 Phalaenopsis equestris
TGGTTGGCAACGGTGACTCTGAGAGATGGTGTCTACATTTCTAGTGGTAGCACGACCTCAACCCCATACACGAGCATATAGGGTGTACGTTGGGATCCGTACACGAGCATATAGGGTGTACACTGAGTGGTAGTCCGGAAGGTCATACGGAACGTCCACAAGGCTTCTAATAGTTTGTTATGCCAATCTCTTTTGTTTTCATCCAGACCATCTGCTCTGGGATAGTAAATCATAAAGTATCTCCAATCTATCCCATGTCTTTTGATGAAATTATTTGTCTTGGTGCTTCTGAAAGCTATTCTATTATCGGAAATTATTCTTCGTGGTACTCCAAAATGACAGACAATTTGGCTTTTGAAAAATTGAAGGACGTGTTGTGTTGTAACCTCACGTAACAGTACTGTCTCTGCCTATTTGGGGAAACAATCTATAGCGGTAAGTATAAACCTGTGTCCTTTGGAAGATGGAGGGTCTATCAGACCTATTATGTCTGTGCCCCAACACTCGAATGGCCACGAGGCAACAATTGGGTGTAGGAAATTCGGAGGCTGGTGTAAGACCACCCCATGCACTTGGCATTAGTGACACTTTCTAACTGTATTCATGCAATCAAACATCATTGCTGGCCAATAATACCCGAGTCTTTTGATCTTCTTTTTCATTTTTGGCCCTGACTGGTGAGCACCACACACTCCGGTATGTACTTCTTTGATAATATTCTATGTTTTGGCTCTGTTCAAACACTGTGCCACATTTTGGTCGAACGATCTTCTGTAGAGAACATTTCTCATCAGGGCATAAGACATGGCCCTTCTTGTGATGTGGTTTGCCTCAGACTTATTTTCTGGCAGCTTTCCAGCATGCAAATATTCTATTAATGGCTTGCACTAATCTTTGTTGATGTCTGCAATTGTATTTATTGTTTCTTCTTTTCCAAGCTTGTGTAGAGTTTCGAAGTCATTTTGAGACACGACTCATCTTCCTTGTACTGTGATTTCAATGGAATCCTTCAGTGGACATGTCATTTCTTTACCGAGTTTTTCTAGAGCGTCAGCATGGGAATTATCTCCCCAAGGAATCCAATAGAAAGTCACCTCAGGAATCTGCTCCAGGAGCTTCATTGTGTATCGGTGATATTCTGCTAGTCTTGGTTTCAAAATTTTGTATTGTCCGGCGACTTGCTAGATGATAAGTTGGGAGTCGCCATAGATGGCAATGCTTGTTATATCCATTGAGATTATCATTTCCAATCTGGTGATTAAAGCTTCATATTCTGCTTCGTTGTTGGTGCACGGCTCTGTTAGGTGGTATGAGAACCTCAATATACCCTTATCTGGCGTGATAAAGATCAAACCAATCTCTGCTTTGCTCGGTATAACTGTGCCTCATTTTTTATTTTTCCTGGCTGATGAAGCGCCATCAAAGTACATTTCCTAACACTGCACACTGGATAATTCCATTTGTAGTATTTGCTCATCTGGTAACTCTTCGTTGAGAGAGGACCCAGCTGGCAGTGGGTGTACAGCGAGAAAGTCTGCTAGTGTCCCTTGATAGCACGAAGGGGAATAAAAGTTATATCAAATTGCAATAAGATCATTGACCATCTTGCCAAACATCCGGAGAGCATTGGTCAGGTCATCAGATATTACAATGGATTAACTTTTGAGATTAGGGTAATCTTATGAGAAAGCATGTAATGTCTAAGCTTTTGGGCGGCGAAAATTAACTCCAGACAATACTTCTCAATAGGTGGATACCTTATCTCCGTCAGTATTAGACGACGACTCAAGTAGTATAATGCATTTTCTTTACCCTCATCATTGACTTGGGCTAATAGGGCTCCGAGAGTGTCATCTAAAGTCGCGGTATAAAGTATCAACGGTTTTCCTTAGATAGAGTCATCCGAAACAGGATAGAGGCTGCCAAAACAGGAGGTGTCCTCAAAGGCCTGCTGGCATTTCTCTTCCCAAGTAAATTTGGTGTCCTTTTTAATTAATGTCGAGAAAGGCTGACACCTACCTGAGAGATTAGAAATAAAGCATCTCAGATATGCCAACTTCCCCTGAAAGGAATGTAGCTATTTCAAGTTTTTAGGGGGAGGCATTTCCAAGATAGCCTTAATCTTATCTGGGTTGATCTCAATTCCCCGATGACGGACAACGAATCCTAAAAATTTCCTGGAGGTAACGCCAAAGGCGCACTTTAAGGGATTCATTTTAAGGTCATATC
>NW_018165508.1:5667-9179 GCF_001263595.1 Phalaenopsis equestris
TACGTTATCACCAGAAACAGTTAAAACATAGCCAAAATCATAATCATTATATTCATAAGACCTCGGAGGGATAAAAAGATAATCATACAAAGTCAAGGGTTCGAGGATTTTCTTCCCTAAATTCGAGACAACCAATTTAGTAGAGGCAGCCCCTATCGTACCCCCCGTGCTATCAATCTTGGCAGTGACGCTTTTCTTCTTCTTGTTCTGTGTCCTTGACGATGACGGATCTCCTTGCAAAATCTTCATCTCGGGCTCGGTATGTTGCGGTCCCTGAATAGAGGCTTGTTTTGATGCAGACTGTATCTTGTTCAGTATTTTCTTGGACGATCTACTCCAGACCTCATTCCATTCTTCTTTGATATTTGTAGAAGCTTGCTTCAATGAATCTTGTATTTGATTAAGGACCCTCTTGAGTTCATCCCAAGTTGTACTCCATCCATCTATTCCGGCATACGGATCAATTGGGGAGATTGGCTCGGTTGAAATCACGTTTATGGAACCTTTTCAGTTCTTTTAAATATTATTTCTAGATTATAATGTTTTCTTCCTTGAGGTTGAGGCTCTTCTCGAGCCAGTCCAGCCAGTCCTTAAAGACGAAGCACTTGTCTATAGTGTGCCCAAGCAACCGGTGGTATGGGCAATAATTTGGCTCATTCTTCTTATCCACCACTTCGTGTTTCTTTGGATCAGATAGTTTGAATTCTAGTTTCTTCATCTGGCTTTTGAATATTTTAGGTATGGCTTCATCCTTGAAAGAATACACAACTTTCTGTCGCTCTAACAGGGAAGATTTTATTTTACCCACTGTTCGAGGTGATCCCTCCTGAGGCGACCGTTGTTTGGATTGACTATTCTGTTTCTGAGGGTACTGTGATGAAGACTGGCGATGTTCTTCTGCATATATTTTTATTGGTTGCTTTCCTTTGTCGACGGTCACCACTACTCCGGATTTCTTTTCGAATACTTTGGCCACCTTAGCCTTTTCATGTGGCTCCATGTGCTTTATTTCTTCTTGAAGACTGTTGGCTTTACTGAGTAGCTTCTCAAAGGATTTGATGGTGAGTCCCTTAAGCATGAAAGCTACTGGCCATGAATACTCTTGAGTAGAATTTCAATCGCATGATGTTCCTGTAGCTGAGGTTCACATTTTATGCTAAGGTTTCTCCACCTCAAAATATAATCTGCCAAGGTTTCGTTAGACTTTTGCTTTTCCATCATGAGCTCTCCGATAGACACATGGTGTTGTGCCCCGACAAATCTTTTCACAAACAGAAAATATTTTAACTGACCCATTGGGCAAGTCAGCGTACCAGTTGAAAGCAATTCCTGACAAGCTGCTGACGAATTGTTGGCAGAGTAGAGCTTCATTATTTCTCATGTTGCCACAACTGGCTCAGAAATGTGCTATGTGCTGTCTGGGATTTCCAACCCCATCAAATATCTTGAAGTTTGGGGCTACAAAACCCTTAGGGAAAGGGACGGCATCGAACTCCTCCGGGTAAGGTCTAGCCTTTAAAATTGATGCACCGACCTTAGATTGGGCTAAGGCGTCCCATACTTGTTCAACCATTTGTTTGAATTCCTTTTTTGGCATGGCACCTGATGGAGAAGCTTTCTTTGGTTGTTCATCTTTGTCTGCTGAAGTAGCCTCTCTTCTTTCATTTGTGATGTGTAATCCCTTAGGAGGTTAACCCAACGCAGCTCATCTACGACATTCTCTTCGGTGTGAGGTGGAGCCTCGTGCGCAGATGTGGTAGCTCTGGTTCGATCACATGGACATCCATGAAATCCTCCTCCAGGTAATCATTGTAATTAAAATCTTCATCGTCACTATTGACAGAAACTCCGTGCTCTCGATCTAACTCAAAAATCTCAATTCTCAGTTTCTCAAATTTCTCTTCAATTGTTGATTCCTTGATTGCTTTAAGATATGGAGGACCTTGGTGGATATCCTCGACTTGTTCCTCCATCTCGATGGCTATTGTCGCGATGATGTTAGATATTTCAGGCACTGGTTTTACTTCCTGTCCTGCAGGCTCACTGAACTGTATTGGTGCAATGACCTTGGGTACCCATACCCTCTTCTTTTTCGATGATGATGTCTCAGGATGGGGCGTCTTAGTAGAAACATCGGAATGTCGAGGGAAGGTATGCTATCCGTGGTGTAGACCGGCTATTATAGTGTCAGGTAATCACTTTGTCTTTATCTCTGGGATTGCAGGAATGACGGGTAAGATCTTTGGACCCAATCTTGACTTAACCGGTCGACAACATGTGGTCCTGGTGGCAGTATGATTGGTAGTAATCACTGCGGTATCAACTCTGCTCCCTAAGCAGAGCCAAACGTGAATGCGAGTAGGCAGCACTCCAGCTATTTTGCGGGATTATCTGACGGATTTGACGCCTTTCAAAATTTCCTTCTTCATGCGAGGGGAAATTGCATCTCCTACTCGTTTAAGTAACTCGCTAACAAAACATCCTTCTTTGGTAGCAAGCCTTCTGAAAATTGCACTAACTCGAGTGATAGGAGTGAACTTCTTTCTCTCCCCACTATGCATAATGCGACAGCGATTCTCCAGATACTCTCATATCCCTCGGTATCTGTCAGAGGATGGAATCTACCTCCTTGCAGGAGTGGATAAACTTCCGGAAGCATTTCTTCAGCTTGATGAGGTTCCTCCTCAATGTGTGTCTCTTTGGGAGCCTGGGCTTTGATGGCTCTCTGAACTCTTCTATTGCGGTTCCTCCTTTGAGTTCGGGTCAGTGGTACAGTCTTTGAGCTTGACCCGATTTCAAACACGGGTGGTGGGAAAGTTAATCCCTCAGTCGGATCTTCAACATTCATCACTTTCTTCCCCTTAGCAGCAGCGGGGATAGCAGGTTTGGTGGGTGTCGTAACGGCAGCAGCTTTAGCCTTCTTGCAGGCAGGGAAGTCTTGAAGGTAGTTCAAACGGAATTCTACAGACGGTTCTTATATTTTCGGAGCAGCAATCTTCATTACCACGAATGGGGCTTTCCCGAGGATAACCTCAAGATCTTTGAATCCGACTCCAAATTTGATGATAGTAGCGATGTTGCGGGCTTCGTGACTTTTCGGCAGGTTGCAAGAAAAATTCTGCGTCGGGTAGGTCATCGTAGCAGGCTTTAAAAATAGAAAATTTTAGGATTAGCTATATGGCCAAAAACCTCGTAATCTTTAGTGCAAGCACTGAAAATAGAGGTTGTTCTGTGGACCGGACGGGTCTTGATTTATGGATATTTTTAACATCTTTGTTTAAAAAAGTGTAAAATTTAATTAGTATAAGAAAATTTCAAAGTGCGCGCAGCACAACACAATTTGGTTTAATTTGCGGAATTTGGAAGGGAGATGTGAAATATTTTAGGACCTAGTGCGGGACCTAATTAGTGGCAGAAAATGCCAAGGTGGAACTAGTCCACCGACACACTTATTGGGGATCCGACCCCATATAAAAATTTAAAGAGTCCTTAATGGCCTTCTGAACCCCTCT
>NW_018165508.1:10652-11067 GCF_001263595.1 Phalaenopsis equestris
ATCTTAATTTAGTTGCAATTGTAGTTTTGTGTGATGTTTGTGATTAAATTTTTAGTTGTTTTATATTTTTAATGTTGTGGGGGTGAATTTTATCTTAGTTGATTTTAGTTTTGGTTTTGGGCTTTAGTTTTGGTTAACATCAAAGTTTATGTTATTTTCATACATGTAGGTAAATGCGAGTATAAAAATAAATAGTGTAAGCATAAAGCATGTAAGGAAAAGGCAAGGAAAAGGCACAAGAAAGACAATACTATAAACTTTAAAAGCGTACCTGGCGAGTCTTCTCGTTCCACCACCTAAAACTTAAAAATGTATGTTAAGAAAGTTGTATGAAGAGTAGTAAAAGTAAAGTTTTGGTGGTTTTCCTAACTCTATGTTGTATCTTGGTGAGTCCTTAAATACTTTAAGTAGGGAT
>NW_018165508.1:11182-12874 GCF_001263595.1 Phalaenopsis equestris
CTCGAGTCCATTTAAACTTATTATGTTGCTTCATTCTGCATCTTGTGAATACTTCTAATGCTCAGTGAACACTGATGTCTTAATTATCCCTAAGAAAATGGTAATTATCTTTCATCATTTAATTTAAAAATTATGTGAGTGAATTTCCTTAAAGGGCAAGTTGGTGTAACCTGAACACTTAGTTAATTTTTTTTAATTAGGCTTAGTGGTGTTTAAAGAATGCTTGATTATGTTATGTTTACTTCTCTAATCCTCATTTAGTTAATTTTGATTTGGCCTAAGACACCACTAAGCCCTTAAGACCTAGGTGAGTGTCTTAATTAGTTTTGAAAAGTTAAACTTTAAGTAGTCATGATTCATAATTTGAACTTTTATTTGAAAATCAAGATAGGGGTATTAAATTTATTCATTATTGACTTCAAAAGTCATATCCCTAAGTCCCAGATCATTTAATTTTAATGAACTTCCAAATTTTAATAATTTAAAAATTTGTTAACTTAATTAAGAAAGTGAGATTGGTTTCTACCAATTAACCCCTTGTGTTCCAAACATCAAATAAATTGATTAAGATCAGAGGTTGCCCATTTCCCTCCTTGACTTAAGCCTAAATGTTAATTAAGGCTAAATTTACAAAATTACACATTTGCCCCTAAGGCTCTAACACTTCATAATTTGTCAAATTCAATTCAAATGACTTTAAAATTTTTATCCTACCTCATTCATGGGTCAATTAAGAAATCTGAGGAGAAAATGTGATTTTTCAGAATTTATTTATTTTATATAATTATTTTCATGCAAAAATAAGATTTTTCAAAGAAAATTGTTAACTTGACCAAGGTAAATTCTAATCCTTTGAAATTTTTATTGGAGGTAGACCTAGACCAAAGAAGCCTTTGGACCAAATTTCAAGATTTTTTGAGTTCACTGTGATTTATCAGAATTATTTTAAGTTCTGGGCTATTTAATAAAAATAAAATCTCTTAAATGATGAAAATTAATTTGTGTCTTTGTAAAATCTCTCTGAGGTTACAGAACCCAGAGGAGCAAATTTCACGTTTTTTTTTTTATTTTACTTTGGTTTATTGGAATTATTTTAGTGAAAACTCATTTTTAGCCTTTAAAATTTATTTTTAAGCTTTGAAATTCAATATCTTTATTTACAAAATCAGGAAAAATATTCTAATTGTTCTTAAGTGATTAGGAAGTCATTTAGAACATTTTCATGAATTTTATTATTTTTGTGTTTTTGATGAATTTTTAAATATTTAAAATAAAAAAATAATTTTTTATTCTAATTATTATTTTATTTTTATAAAATATCTCTGATCACAGAGAACTCAAAAAACTAAGTTTCATAATTTTTTGAGTTATATTTTGATTTTTAAAAATCATTTAAGTGTCAAAAGTGGTATTTATCTTTAAAAATCAACTTAAGTTATCAAATGAACTAAAAATATTTTGAAATTCTTATGGTGAGTTCTCTGGATCATAAACCAAAATGAAGATTAAAAATCAAGTCATTTAAATGTTGGGCTAGGCTTGGGTCTAGCTTGGGTTAGCCCTGGGGCTAAGTCAAAATTTATTGTTGTAAATGGTCAATAGGGACCTCATGAAGAGTTTTCAACATGAATTGGATACCAATTTGGAGGTTAAGGATATCAATTGGGTGAAATTTGGGGACTTAGCCAATTT
>NW_018165508.1:13278-26304 GCF_001263595.1 Phalaenopsis equestris
GCCATGTGGAAGTTTAGAGAAATGAAATTGGGAATATTTAGAATTTATTGAGATTTTTTAGGAATTTTTGAAATTTTTGGGATTTTGGGCTATGGAGGCCAGGGTGGGTATTTTTGATTGGATTGGGTAACTAATCACCCTAAATGAGCCATGGACCAAAGGGAATCCCATTTTGGGTCCTCTATGTACTTGCCTTAGTTAAACCAAAGCCCTAGGGCTGGTAGGATTAGGGGACCATCTACTTGAGTATCCCAAAAAGATCCAGGGGCCTAGGCTAGGAATTTGAGTTCAGGGTTGTGAGTGATTGTGGGTGCAGATGTAGTGAGTGCCTCAGCTCCAGACCAACACCCAGGGGTTATGGTCCAACAGTCCTAAGGGTGACTCATCTTGAGTTTCCCCCATAGTGACCCCACCGACGAAATATTTAGAGGTTGAAACCAACATGTGGAACTTCAATTTGAGTAGAGAAGAGTTTGGAATTTCTAGTAGTGAGGGTGCCTTTTCTAGTTCGCTAAGAATAGTCAATAGGAAAATCTTATGGCTAGACCTTAGGCTACTAAAGAAGAAAAAAAACACTAAACCTCAACAAAAAATGAGGTCAACAGATCCTAAAATTGGAAATATATTTTCTCGGTGCCTTGCTCATTCTCGGTTCCAATCTGCCATTATTTGTGTGTTTTATTTCAGTTACAATCAAATGAAAAAAAATGGTAAAAGGAGTGAAAAATGATCAAATTTGGAGCAAAAATGAAGAAGGTGCAAAAAATGAACTGAGATACCTGAGCGCCCAAGACTGGCGCTTACGCCCAGTTATTCAGAGAGAGTCACGCTTAAGTGTCAGGTACCCCACACTTAAGCGCTAGAAGTAGGTATTTGATGATTAATTGAATTTAGACAAACTTTTAAAAAGGTGTTTGAAGCTACCCTTTGTAAAAATGTGGGAAATAGTTAATGGACACAAAAATTCATCCAATTGGGTACATATTTCGAAGAAACACCAAGACACCTCTTGGATTTTTATAAAAGAAAACTTGGATCATCAAAGGATCCAACAGCCATCATTCATCCAAGTAACCACCGCCATCACCGCCTATCGCCGCCGCCGCCGCTCACCTTTTATTTTATTTTGAGTTTTAGTTTGTAATGTGAGTGAAGGAAGATAATTCAAAGGAACTTCAAAGGAACTTCAAGATAAGGAACTTCAAGATATTTGGTGGAGAGGAAATTGAGATAAGTTTTTATCTTTGTGACTATATTTGGTTTTATTTTAGATTTCTTGTTTGTATGCATGATTTTTACTTTTAAACTCAACTGTGGTTGTGTTTTCTCCATAAATTCTAAGATATTTTCTTTATCTTTTTCCTTAAAATGATAAGTGATTAAGTATTGAAAGGAAGTTGTGTGAAGTAAGAGACTTTAATGTTGGAAGAAGTTGTGATGATTTTAAGCCTTGCACTTCATTTACTTTTTGATTTGGCCAATAAAGATGTTAATACCTATTGTGAGAACATGTAAGATCTGAGATGGTATTGTCTCAGTCAACAAATGGTAGGAATCACATTTGATTTCATGGATGAGAATGTAGTTCATGGGTTTGAGTGCAAATAAATAGGAAAATAAACTTTGAAAGGTGTAGAATTAGAGGACTTTAGAGTGACAGGCTAAAGCCCCCAATTTGATTTATAATTTTAGGTTTTGATACGAGATATTATCCCTTAAGTGGATGGAGAAGAGGGATCTTCCCTACCTATCTTCCATGCCTAGGCTGTCTTCAAAACTATTCAAACTATATATTAGCCAATATTCTTTATAACATCTCTAGTTAGGATAAGGAATATTATTGCTCATATTTGGCACAACACAATTAGATTACTTTCACAACAGAATTTCTATACTTGTTATTGATTCATGATAAGTAAAAAGATATTTTATTTATATTGTCTTCATCTTACAAGTACATAATTAAGCTAATTAGTTGCTTATTTTAGTTTAAATTATAAAAAAATTACAAAAAGAATTGAACTTTTATTTCTATTTTAGCATCTAGAGTTTAAGTAAGAATATTTTGCTAAGTAGAATTTTGTTATCTAATTTTTTTTTATTTTGTGAAGTTGCATATTGTATTTATCCTTATGGGTTCGATATTCTGAGCTTAATCAAAAAGCTCTATATTACTTGATAACAATATGTATACTTGCATAGTATCCCATATTTAAATATTATACTTTATTCTTAAAAAGAATTTACCTAGCTTTTTCTTTTTGATCAATTTTTTGGTTTTGTTGCAAAGGAAGATTTATTATTAAAGAAATTAAGCATATAATAACATACATCGCAATTAACATCTATACAGAAATTCGGGATCACTGATCGATTGATCCGACATATACGGTCGACCAAGAAAATTGGACTGATTGAGACCGATCGATCGATCCGACAAATACACTTGACAAAGAAAATCGGGTTGGTGGAGACCGATCGATCGAGTTGACAAAGATGGTCGATCAAGCAGATCAGGGCAGTGGAAGCGATCAATCTAATTGACGGATACAGATGATCAACTCGATCGGGCCGGTGGAAGTCGATCGATTGAGTTGATTGGGCCGATGGAAGTCAATCGATTAAGTCAACAAAGGTTTATCAATGAAACTTGACGAGATCTGTGGTTGATATACAACACATGAAAAATAAAATATTTGTATGCAATTTTAAAAATTCGTGCAATACACATTTCATGAATGTGAATGCATGCAATAAATGGCCCCCAATTGGTCTCGAAGATGGATTGAAATCGCTCTAACGACCTCACAGGATCCATATAGTGTGATGGTACTGAATTTGGCAATTGAGCACTGCATGAACTGACGATTGATCACCTTCATTTGTTCGGTGTGTAGCTAAGGACTTCAAGAGTGACAAACTCTTTTTATGTCTAAAGAATGGAAAAATTCGTAAGAATTTCCACTCTTTAGACCTCCAAGTAGAATTCGATCTCCCCATTCAAAGAAAAAATCGCCAGCATAAATGCAAGTTTGTTGGAATCCGGAATTGGGGGTTACTGGGACTAGAATTTGGTAGTTTATGCTCGTGGATTCGTAGGGGAATCGAAAAGCTCCTAAACTTTAGGGCATTCTCTAGGAACAACAATCCTAACCTAACCTTCTCTAACACATACTTAAGGTCTTGCTATAAATGAAATTACAAGGGATTCGGGGATTTTCAACTCTACGATGGTTTTAGTCACTTTCTCTTTGCTTGCTCCAGACTTTAACTTTACTAAGAAGAAGCTCTCCTTCTTGCTTATGAGAGACGACACTTTCCTTCTCCGTAGTGTAACTCCTCTACGAAAATCACTCACATACTCAAAGGATTTGTGGAGAAAAGTGGAGAGGCAGTGTAGAAGAAAAATTAATGGATGAAGAAAAAGAAGAGCACGTAGGGGATGAGGAAAGTAAAGCCTTTCTCTCACCTCTTTTCTCCACAACTCTCCACTTCAAAAAGGGGCAAGCAAAAACCTCAAGGAGAGAAGCCAAGGAAGCTCCAAAAAGAACCAGGGAAAAATCTAAAAACCTTCTGAGGAGAAATATTTGCGTACGTAAGACGTACGCAGAGTTGCGTACATATTAGGTTATTCGGAGGGTATAGGTAGGTTACACTTAGGTTATACCCCTTGTAATTCTTTCTGTAACCTAAGTGTAACCTACCTGTACCTTCTGAATAACCTAATATGTATGGAACTCTACGTACGTCTTACGTACGCAAATATTTCTCTTTGAAGAGAGGTGGGGCTGAAAAATTTTGAACAATTTTTATTTTGCTTCTAAGGTAAAAAATGACCTTTCCCTTAAAGAATGAGGCACATGGCAAGATATTCGACATGCCTTGGCTTAGCTTGGACAGGTGGCAAGCTTAGTGAAGCTCTCCAAGCCACCAAAAGATGGCCCCTAAGCTTGGCTTTGGGACTAGCTCGAACCATAACAGGTTGGGGACTATCGCGGGCACACCAAAATCACAGTGCAGGTGCACCAGTTGCATGAGTTTAGGTGCGAGTGTGCCCCAATGGTGTCGCAGGGATGCTGCTCTCTCAGGTTTTCAGTGCAAACCCAGTGCGAGTGCTCTGGACTAAAGACAAGAGTGGGTGCCTCGGGTTCTCTATTGCCCGGTGCGGGCCCGACGCTGGTGCGTTATACTGAAGCAGGTGTGCTCAAGTTAAAATGGGCGTGCCCAAAATTTCTGTAGGTGCATCATGCTTGCTGTCTCTAGAGGGTCCAGCGTAGGGCTAGCATGGGTGCGCCTAGAACAATGAAGAAGCGGGTGTGCCAGAACTCTGGCGACTATGCGCGCAGGCGGGCCAGGGATTTGGTACAAGTTCACTGAGGCCAAAATTTTTTTAATTAACCATGATTCACTTTAGGACACTCGTTCGGATGCCCATGAGCCATGGAGATACTCCAGGAAGGCAAAATATCATCTTATAGGCTTAAGATCCAAAAATGGTGTCCACATGGAAGCACTGTGATATCAAACGCTTTTAAGGTATTTTTTTTTGTTAGATCTTAAGATAAAAATTCAACTTCTTGAATAAATAAAACTTACTATCAAATTAGTATATATTCTTTGTATAAAAAAAGATTATGTATCTTTTAAAGTTATGGCTTATGAAATTTTTAATATATGATTTTCTAATGTATCTTTTGAGGTTTAAGTTTTCTAAGATTTTATTCCTTCTGAGGTGTATAACCTCTTAAAAACTTTTGAATGTAAATGTAAAGTGTATAGACTTCTAAGATTTTTTTTTTAATATGCATGCAACTTTTGAGACTTATAACCTTATGAGATTTTTAGATATGCATATTCCTCTTGAACTTTGTTGTCTTCTAAGATTTTTTAGCATACATGTTCTTTTTGAGGCTTATAATTTTCTGTGTTTTTTTATTTAATGTAACTATACATTTTGAGGCATGTAACCTTTTGAAATTTTTTTAATATATTTGTACCTTTTGAAACTTATAATCTTTTTAGAATTTTTTAATATACATGTACCTTCTGAAGCTTATATCCTTCTGAGATTTTTGAATGTACATATACCTTCTAAAGCTTATGACATTCTAAGATTTCTTTGAATTTACCTATACTTTTTGAGATTTTTTAAATGTACATATATCTTATGAGGCTCCTAAACTTATGAGATTTTTTTGAATAGAGACCATGTCAACCACATACCCTCACATATTATTTCTTGTGGGGATTGTGTCTACTACTAGCTTCCAATCCAAATTATCTATTGAGCTTGTCTTCTAGGGGTATAAGTAGAGAATGTGTCTGCCACTTGACCTCGAGGGGTCTTTCTAATGAGGATTAGATCCATTATTAGCTTCTCATCAAGGCTACCTCATTACCTGTCTTCTTAGGGTATAATTGGAGTTTGTGTTTGCTACTTGCTTTTAAGGGATCTTTCTAGTGAGGATTATGCCCACTACCTTACATTGATATTACCTCATGGGTAGCTTTTTGGGGTGTAAGTGGAGATTGTGTCTATCACTTGTTATTAAAGGTTTTTCTAGTGAGGATTGTACCCACTACTATCTTCTCATCAAGACTATCTTATGGGCGTGTTTTCGAGGGTTATTAAGTGAGACTGTGTCTACAACTTGCTTTTAAAGGGTCTTATAATAAGCAACATTATTTACTAAAAAAATTATTTATAATAAAATATTACCTAAATAATATATTTTTGTCTCTTATAGTGAACCCTTTTTAAACTCAACGTTGTAGTTCATCGTGAATTACATAACGAAGTTGAACCAAGTTTTTTGATAGTGCTAGAAGTTTGAAATTTGATCCAATTGGAATTATTAATGTCAAAGAGATCATTTTCTTGGCCCAATTAAATGGAAATCTAGTATAAGGAGTGGGCATTATATAAGCATTCACTAGCTGAGCATCACTGATTGGTGGTTGATCACGGGGAGATGAACATCACCCATTTGGGTTAATACCAATTTTCGAGCTTCATATATAAGATGAAGAATCTTATTTTGATATTCCTCCATTCTTACATGTTCTCTTCTATGGGAAAAGAAGAGGCATCTTTGCCCACAAGGTGATGCCCATCAAGTGGGAAATATGTAGAGTATTATCGGCCCTGCAACATGATTGTCCCTTAAAATGGTTGGTGTTTGAGCGAGAAGCTCAATTATTATGAGTAGTATACTTCTAAGCCATTAAAAGAGCTCTCACTCTTTTATAAAATTGGGATATTTTTCTCACATACAACGTCAAACAGTTGTGTGCTAGAAAATTATTTACGATGAGAAAAATCTTATTTCTTAGCTTAGTATAAATTTTCAACACCAACATAGACAGAGATGTTAAACAATCAAATTTATTACATGGAAAATCCTGAAAAGTGAGAAAAATTAGGGTCCGACCCTGTCAAAGTAATCCACTAAAAAATTAAAAGTATAGAGGACCACTCTTCTCTTGTATTAAGGAGAAGAAATTACAAGATATTGTTGACAGCTATAACAACAACAATTGGCTACAGAAGTTGTAGTTGGTTGTTATAATGGTTATAGTTGGTCCTAGCAAATAACTAGTGGTGGTAAATGACAATCTTTGGTGGTTGATGATAAACTTTGGCGGTCATCTTCAAACATTGGTGTTGGACGACAAACATTGGTGACCAATGACAACCATTGATACTTTATTATTTAAACTTTAGTAGTCATCTTAGTCTATTCTTTTCCTCCATTTAAGAAAAGACTGAGGGCATATTTGTAGTTTCTTACAATGTGATTTCAATAAATTTGACCAATATCCTGAAACACTCTACTAGAGAGTCCTATCTTAATCACAAGTAAGTTTTTCAACATTTAAGTGCCTTCATGACGTCATAATTGAATCATCATAGACCCATAGGATTCATCTCGTCGAGTTGCTCGATTTGATCGTAAGTATGCTAAATTTTGAAAACGTTTAGTCTTCCAAATGATGCGTTAAAGCCTTTGACTACACTTTGAGTGCTCAATCTTGATTGATTTGAACTCAGATTAGATAAAGTTTAGTGTCACTAGGTTTGCCTTATTAAGACGCTTAGTTTGACTATAAATTTGCTAAAATCAAAACTCAAATGATCATAAATTTGAATTTAAAATGTTTCCTGCTCATATTGCATTGAGATTCATATTTGATAATAAAAATTTCTTGATATTATATCAGGTATATTTATAATAAATTATAAATCAAATTTCTCAACATTATTCCAATAACAATTCAGGGTGATTGTTGAACTTATTTTATTAATAAAATATATTTTAATATTCAGTTGAAAATAATTTAAAAACATTGGCTATGATTTAATTTTTATTCTTTGTATTTGGGAAAAAAAATTTATTTTGAGAATTGTGGAGTTTAAACATCGTTTCTTATTTCAAAAGATAAAAAAACACTTTTAATAGATGATGTTGTTTTCTATATTTATTCATTTGGTTTATGTTACAAACTTATATTGTTAGTGGTATCACACAATCTAAAGAATGCTCCTCGGAGGAGAAGTGTTGAAACACAAGAAAATGTAAAGACAAAGAGAGAAAACTCTGTTAAGTATGGAGAAAACTCTATGAGATCCTGCTATTTGCCTCGCCTTTCTTATTTATAGATTTGGGTGGCCCAAATGATAATTACATAAAAGTTTCTGCAAAAATGAAAAGATAAATTGAAATAATAGCAATGATATGACAAGGTGTGTAACGTGTCTCTGTAGTGTAGTATTGTCTAGGTGCATGATGAATTGATGATGTCGCCCTAATTCGCCAAGTAAACCCGCCATGCAAATTTGTCTAACTGAATGGGTGAATTGTTTTAGCTGAACATGTTCTCTTAATTTGTAATTGTTAGCATCATCTAGCTGAATTGGTCAAGACCGACTGATCAAATTTGCCAAATTATACCATCAAATTACTCAAATTTGATTACCGCCTTGTGCTTATTTTGAAATATGTTGTAAACATCATGATCATGCCATGTTACCCATAATTTGAACTTGGTCAAGGGGTTTTTGGCTATACATTTAATTATTCAATTTTATTATCTATTTGACATTAAAATTGCAAAAATAATAGAAGACCAATGGACAAAAATTATTCATGCAGCTGACCCCATTTAGTGGGACAAAGGCTTGTTGTTGTGTATGCAGACAACCTTTGAAGAAAAAACAAGTATAGGAATATTATTTTGGATCCCATGGTGGCTTATCTCGTGAAGGACAACCCTATATTTCATTAACTTTTTCGCCCCTCAAGTCTCTTGATTCTCCCGTTGCACCATTTTGTGGAATGAGCAAAGCCCCTCTACTCACAATTCCATGGTTATTATCTCATGCATTGACCACATCAAATTGCCCGGCTTGTACCATGGCTTCTAGCTAGTAGTAGTGGTGCCTGAGATGCATTTCCACATAATAAAGCACACACATTGCGTTCCACTAGTTCTTGATTTCACCAACTTTACAAAAATGTTGAAATTCAAACTTTAAATAAATTTTAAAGATTTAATTTAACTTCCTAGCTTGTGCGTTTATCGTAAATGAGACAATTTTATTCTAGTATAATAAAATGATATTAAACAATTAAGTTGCAATAATAAACTACTTCAAGGAGGATAGGTATAATTTTATAAAAAAATTAATGGATATATTTTAATAAACTTTATATCCTCAAAATGGACCATCATGCTAACAAGTCGAGGCTAATTCGAAGTATAGGAATATTATTTTGGATCCCATGGTGGCTCATCTCGTGAAGGACACCCTATCTTTCTTTAACATTTTTGCCCCTCAAGTCTCTTGATTCTCCCGTAGCACCATTTTGTGGAGTGAGCAAAGCCCCTCTACTCACAATTCCACCGTTATTATCTCATGCATTGACCACATCAAATTGGCCGGCTTGAACCATGGCTACTAGCTAGTAGTAGTAGTGCCTGAGATGCATTTCCACATAATAAAGCAAACATATTGTGTTCCACTAGTTCTTGATTTTACTAACTTTACAAAAATGTTGAAATTCAAACTTTAAATAAATTTTAGGGTCCGTTTGGAATTTGGGGCGGTGGCATTTTGAAAACGCACCTGGCCTGTTTGGGTAAACCGCATTTTGGCAGCTTATGCATTTTCAAAACGCCCAAAACAGCATTTTCACACCGCACATATCTAGATGCGGTGGGAACTTTCTGACAGCGGTCTGACTTTTCAAAAAAATAAAAATTTTTAATAGTAATCGCACCTAACTTATCAGCAGATTATTCAATAAACTGCAGCTGCCCTAATCAAACCCTTAAAGATTTAATTTAACTCCTTAGCTTGTGCGCTTATCGTAAATGAGACAATTTTATTTAATTTCCCAACAAGTAGTATAATAAAATGACATTAAACAATTAAGTTGAAATAATAAAGAACTACTTCAAGGAGAATAGGTATAATTTTATAAAAAAAATTAATGGATATATCTTAATAAACTTTATATCCTCAAAATGAACCCTCATAGGCTAACAAGTCGAGGCTAATTCATCCTTGACTTGTTATCTCAACTTTTGTACCATTTATGAGTTGAGCTCAAAAGAACTCATAAATCACCATGACTCAATTCCACCAATAGGCTCCCAAAATGGTGCTTATAATAAAGTTCTCTCTTCGAACACAGACTACAGCTTGGCAGGAGCCGAGAACGATATTGCCTCAACCAGTGTTACTAAACTTTAGATCAAAGGCTAGCAACAATAATATAGGAAAGCCTGGCATTGATGGCTAGGATGGGAAAGTTTACTAACATGGCCGCATGATTTTTTCCAATATTTGAGAACTTTATTCTTTTGGGGAAACGTAGGCTCAAAGTGATATTCAGAACTTCTGCTCAACATTCCCATAAAAAGAGAACCTTGCTGGAAAGATGATTTTCCACCAAGCTCGCTGACAGCAAAAAATTCTAACATGCGCGCATATTTTAAGCGAAAAAAATGAACAAAAGATCCTTTAAAGAGAACGGTGATCCACATTGTGCATGCCTTGTACTTTGTAGTAATCTTTAACCAAAAAATTGGAAAGCTAAAAATGTAAAAGGTTGAAAAATGGACAAACCATATATTACCACTTGCGATTTCTGGACTACAATAACAGATCCAAAGTCTCAAAAAACTCCACAACTAATTCACTCAAGTTTTCTGCACCCTTCTGCACGCACAACTTGGGCAAATTGTGACTTGAGCAGACTCACATACCAAAATTACTACACAGCCCATAATGCTAAAAGGGCATCTCATCTGGAGGCATAGCTCTGAGAAACAAGCCTATGTCCGCCACCATTATGCCAAACCCCTAGGACAGGTACCCTATTAGAGTCATCTGTGCTGTGTTCCCCACTGATTCTTCTAGGGTTCCCATCGGCATTACCCTCGTCTAAAGGTAATATATGAAACTTTAACTTGCGATTTCTCCTGCCAAATTCACCACCTGAGTTATCGGTAATAGTTTTTCTTTGGCTGCTTGAATCATCTACAATCATAGAGCCTGTGGTGTTATGCTCTCTGGTTGAGGAAAGTTGGACTTTTGCAGTGTAATAGCCATCTTTCGACAAGACCTCCATTTCCTTGAAAGAATGATCACTTGTCTGCAGCTCTCTACCATTGTCTAAATTGTTATCAGCCAATGAATCTTTAGGAGCGGTTTCAACAGCTTTGCCCTTTCCCTTTCGCCTCTTCTCAACCTTATGTGTTCCAGCCGTCCTACCGCTGTTGTTTTCTAGCACACCAATATGGCATACATTTGCATTGTAAGCGTCAATCAGTTCCTGTTGCTTCTTAGAATCAGGACAGAGCCGAGCCAAATCAAGAACAAGATGTGAAAGGCCAAACTGCTCAACATAAGAGAGATATTCCCAAGAATCTATACGGTCCTGGCGATATTCAGTAGAAATGATTTTAAATGCAGCATATTTTTCCTCATCCATTCCCAGGCCTGAACGAATACTTTCTACCAAAGACTTGTTTGCTATCTGAACATTCTGCACATGTTGCAAGGATTCATTGCTAGAGGACAATTCCCCGTTTAAATTGACAGAAGAAATGATACTGGATGGAGGATTATTTGGAGGACAACTGATGCTTGGGTTAGGAGCTGATGCAGAAAGCCTTGCTCTATTCAAGCTATGTGAATTCCATACAGAGCTGATAGGAATAGAGGTTGCAAATCCATTTCCTCTTAATATTGGAACCTGGGGACTAGCAGAACTTACTGGTGGAAATACCTGGTTTGCTGTAATCCCAGTTATAAAATTTGAATTTGATGTTACAGGACTTTGACTTCGTGTCTGTGGCCTCATCTCCAAAGAACTTCCTGAAATGGGGTAACCATGTTCATGATCTTGTGAAGCTTTCGGTCGAGCAGAGTGCACAACTTTGCTATGTAGCTTAAGACGAGCTGCAATAGTATTTGCAGCTAATCCCTCTGCCACAGGTGCTATCATTGGTTTAATGCTGTCTTTCGCTCCTGGAAGAGGAGGAAATGATGCTTCAACAAGTCGGGCAGAGATCCCTTGATTAAGAGCCTGAGCATACCTGGAAGTTGGCTCAGGCGGCACAAAATTAGAGAGGGGAGGAAAAGAAATTTCTTCTACAGCAGGAGCACTTCCAAAACTCTGGGTGTTGTTTGCATCCGACATTGAAGATAGTTCTTCAGGGTGTGAACTGACAGCTAGCGATTCCATGGTACTTGTGATCATATCAGATTGATTAGTTTCTCCAATGTCACTATGTATTCTACCACTAACAGAAGATGACTCGTGCAAACTCCCATCCGCAGCTGCCATCTCTGAACTACCTTGGATGGTTAACTGACTTGGGTCCAGATGAAAACCACGCCGCCTTCCTCGTTGTTGATGTTCTTCAGCACTACCTCGGTATCTGAAGCTAACAGGTATCTGCATAAAGATCATGGTTATCCACAGACAGATTACAAGCAATCTAAAATATAGAACTAGCAAATAAGAGCCCATGAAATCCATTTCCAAGAGAACAATCAGAGCAACAAACAAATATGCTAAAAAGACAAAAACACTTAATTACCTGAAGAGCAGCATTCCTTTTGGAGCGAGACAAGCCACTATGTTCGATAGTATTATGCCTCTGCCAATAAATATAAAAATAAATAATGAATACCACGTCTTATAAATCATATGTGCATCCTAAAGTAGAAATTTATATTCAAAATAGAACATTCAGTATGTAAGCACCTTCATCTCAACTTCAGATTGAAAGACAACAAATTTCTTTGCGAGACATGCTTCATGTTCACATAAAAAATGCACTTGTCGGAAATGCTCCTGTCGTTAGAGAAATGTAAAGAGTGATAAAAAAAAAGAAAACAAAAGTCGAAAAAAAATGTAGAAGCACAACAATGCATTACAAATAACTGCAGCTTCTACACGTGCAGTGCAAGCAAGGAAGCACAAAGAATAAGAGTTCTTCATTTTAAATGCTGCTTGAATTTCTTCATGAACAAGAATGGTGTACTGCTATCATAATATAATTAGAATAAACTGGAAGAGAACTAGCATACCTCCAAGTCATCGTAGTTCCTATAGTAGTCATATTGACCAGGGTGTTGCCTGCATATAAAGGCAATGTTAGAACTATCTCTAGCATATTTCATAAAAATTTCAGTAAAAAGCATTTCCTTTCACCATATTCAGGCATACCTTTGGCAAATGTGGCATGTATAATGTTCTGTAGACATGTGCATGTAAAGTTCAGTATCCCCATAAAAAGGGTTTCTACAGAATTCACATATGGGATGCCCTGTGAAGCCGCCACGTTCACTCTCATTTCCATCAGCTTTCGAATCACCGCTACTATTGTGTTGCCTCAGCTGTGATCTATTGTAAAGCTTTTGCTCAGAAATAAATACCTGAACAGTAAAAAGAAAGATAAATGTATAAGGTACTGCATAAATACATATATATATATATACATATATAT
>NW_018165508.1:26384-62870 GCF_001263595.1 Phalaenopsis equestris
TATATATATATGTGTGTGTGTGTGTGTGCATGTGCACGCACATGCGCGTACAACAAGGAAAACTTACACCAGAAGCAATTGATAGACTTCACAAACACACACACACACAAACACACACACAAAGACAATAAAGAGATGTTACACCAGAAGCAATTGATAGGCTTCACTACCAGATATCATAATAAAATTCAATCCAGTCATCAAACTACGTGCATGCTGAGCATGTCTCATTCTCCTGCTTAAGGTATTACAACTTACTATAATAAAAGGGCATCTTAGGGCTAGCCCAGGGAGTACATAGAGGCTCGAAAATGCAAAATTGACCCAATAAGTTCAAGGGAGACATTTATCTTGAGAGAAGTATGCCTCCGCACATCAAAGCATCACTTTGGCCCGATGATGTAAGCTAAGCTAATTTAATTATAATATCAAATAATTAACAGAACTTCAAATGTGACTTAATCTTTGCTCAAATTATTTAATCTAAGAACACTTGACATTTTGAAAAAAATATTAATATGTTATTCATTCTTTAATCTTTTAAATGTAGTTGACAAAAATCAAGACGTGTTATGGATGAAATGAGTTCTGGTGTGGTTTTTAAATTGAATTTGCAACACCTCAGTCTGGATGTTGAGCTTGAAGAATGCAACTTAAAGAGTGAATAATTAACTCTCTTTTTGTTTTCATATACCGAATTTAGTTTTACTTTACACGTTTGTGTTAATAAAAACGTGAATGAAAATCATACAAGTTACAAACTTTGGAATTTATTTATTTTTTTTTATATTTAATATTTTTAATCATACATAATAATTTGCAACGTATTAAAAATATTAAAATTATAGGGAATACCCCATGCTTAGTGAAAAGTAAACCTTCATCTTTCAAAATATTAACCAGAAATTGACCTCATTCCTACATATATATAATTGACCAGATGACTTACTTTCAATCAAATAAATATGATAGAGAAATATCACGAGAGCATGTGCTGCACTTACCTGTTAGAGCAGACTGGAAGCATAGAATCCATTTGTCCCAGATAGTAGAGTTTTATCCCAATCAGCCAAATAAATTAGTTGGACAATTTTTTACAATTTTAACCAGTACTAAAACTTAGTATATAAATTTAATCAAATTTCATCAATGAAAATCAAGGTAGGAATCAATAATTGCATCCTATTTGGGGAAAAAGAAGGTTTATGAAAATAAATTAAGAAAAAACGTAAATATAACACAACTTATAAAATAATACAACTTTTTTATACATCACCTCAGCCAATATGAATGCAAGGAATCCTTGAAAAATAGGCAAATTTATAAAAGCTGAAGAAACAAAGAAATCATCCCACGACAAACCAAGCTAAACACTAAACAACTCTAGTCTTCCAGAACAGATGTACTTCGTTCTCTTTGGCTGAGAACCAATTGTAGAATAAGAAATGTATTAAAAATTCATCACTATGTGTGGGCGATAAAAAGTTGGGGTGTGATGAGTCGCCCGTAGCAAGTTGTCGGTCGCCGGAATCGAAATCTCGTCGCCCGCTTCGGAAGGATATTTTAATTTACATATAGATTTAAGTTTAGAAAAATATGAAATCAAACCGACCCTATAATTTTCACAGTTTCAATGAAATAGCACTCTACCTCAAACTCTGTATCTATCCTGAGGAACCCCGAAGGATTAACACAAAACTTGAAGATGAGGCTCGATCAAATAAACTAAAAAATATATGACATACGTTTGGTCTGCGAAACCATTTTATTTACCGACAAATTCCGCTATTTATTATTAAGAATTAAATAGGGTTTATATTAAGCATAGGATTTATTTTTTTATTTTAAGCTGGATTCGAAAAAGCTTCCTATAAGGGCAAGCCCATATAGTTAATTACATCTTAAATGACCGAAGTCACTTAAGAATACTCTCGATAAAAATTAGGAAAAATTATCTTCAAGGACTTCAAAAGGATGGGACTTTTCAACAAAATCGGACAAAAATGTGTGAAAGGGGAATGACTCAAATTTGGAACATTTATTACAAACTCCAAAGGAAGAAGAACTAAGGGACGCCACAGATCCAGAGAAGATCATCGGTGACTTCCCAGTCGGTGACTTCCCAGTCTACCCTATGGTTTGACTTCAGTTTCGAGGAGAAATATTCAAGAGTTTTATCCTGTCAATTTTATTTATTTAAGGTTTACATTCGTGTGAAACGATCACACAAATAGTCTGGAAGATGTGCGGATTTAGATCGTAATAAACGACAACCTCAGAATCCTAAAACGAGTTAGGGCTTAGATTGCACAGTAGAACTGTACAAATGCATAAAGAAAATGTTGAGGATTTATGTTGCGCTAGGCGAACAAACTCGAAATCCTATGGATTATTGTTTTAATTTCTAGGAAATGAATGATTTAGCTGGGGAAGACATGTTCTGCTGTTAAAGATGATTGTGTTGCCCACCGCGCTAGTTCCAAGTTCCTTATCGTGACGAGTTTAAGTTTAAGTTTTCTAGGGTGTCAGAGGGTGTCAGATTATGATGTCAAATCCAGCGGCCCTATGGTTATAGTTCTTCAGATATTTTAAAGGGAACATGTTGAAGTTGTATACTGTATAACATAACAGTAAAATATATAGCACAGGACAATCAGTAGAATATGCAGTAGAAAGAACAGTACAACATGCGGAGTAAAGGAAAAGTAAAAGAAATACAGCATGTAGGTGATTTGCAAGAAAGTAACATGCTGTAAACATAAAACAAACTTGTATACCTGGGAGGTCCGTTGTTCCTTAGGTGTAATTGATGCAACAGGTACAAGCAACAAAACTTGAGGAAACAGGCTGAAATGCTTTATATAAACGAAAATAAAGAAACATCGTCCAGAAATCTCGAGAAAGATCGTCAAAAGACTCACGACAAGAGAAATGTGAGAAAATCGACGAATCGACAAATCGATTAAAATTGTAGAAAATACGAAAAAATCCCGAAAAGAGACCACGAGTGCTTTGTCCAAAAATTTCAAGAAAAAAATCAGATGAAAAAGACAAAAAAGGGGGGAACCGCAAGCACTCGGGTTGGGGCTAGGCTCAACTATGTATTATTACTCGAGGGTTGTCGAAGGCTACTCGGTCACCCGGATGTATAAAGTCCGCCACTCAACTAGAAGGGTGTCCTATCGAACCTAACTCAGACCTAACTCAGGAGGGTACCAGGAGGGTACTTCTTAGCCTAAACAGGTGATCAACAGGTGGACAACCGATATTTAAAATGTATTTAAATTTTATATTTTCAGCATGCACATAGGTTTCAAACATGCAAAAATTGGGCTGTATCAATTTTGTTTGTAGCGAAAAATGTATTTTTGTTTTAAAAAAGGATGTATCTGTTCTTATCAAATTTGTTTTTATCAATTTTGAAAAGTAGTTGTTCAAGAGTCGATCTAGTCGACTGCACTGTCAGGCATAAGACTACCAACAACCTAAGAAGGTTCGAGTCAACTCCCGCTAGTCTTGTGTCGGTGAATGATAATGTCATCCTACAGCTCACCGAGTTCCTAAATCGGATCCAGATAAAAATCAAGAAAAATTATCTTCAAGGACTTCAAAACGATAGGACTTTTCAACGAAATTGAACAAAGAGGTGTGCAAAGGGGAATAGTTCAAACTTGAAACATTTATTGTAGAATCTAAAGGAGGAAGATCTAGGGGATGTCATAGATCCAGAGGAGATCCTCGGTGGAGATCCTCGGTGACTTCCCAATCTACCCTATGGTTTGACTTCAGTTTCAAGGAGAAATATTCAAGTGTTTTATCTTGCCAATTTTATCTATTTAGGGCTTACATTCGTGTGAAACGATCACACAAATAGTCTGGAAGATGTGAGGATTTAGGTCGTAACGAACGACAACCTCAGAATCTTAAAACGAGTTGTGGCTTAGATTGTACAGCAGAGCTATACAAATGCTTAAAGAAAAAGTTGAAGATTTATGTTGCGCTAGGCGAACAACCTCGAAATTCTATGGATTGTTTTAATTTCTATGAAAGAAATGGTTTAGCCGAGGAAAACATGTTCTGCTGTTGAAGATGGTCGTGCTGCCCACAACGCTAGCTCCCAGCTCCTTGTCGTGACGACTTTATGTTTTCAAGGGTGTCAGGTTATAATGTCAAATTCAGCGGCTCTATGGTTGTAGTTCTTCAGATATTTTATAGATAACATGTTGAAGTTGACAGTGTATAGCATAACAGTAGGGTATGTAGCACAAGACAAGCAATACAACATGCAATAAAGAAAGTAGTACAACATGCGGTGTAAAGGAAAAATAAAAAGAATACAACAGGTAGGTGATTTGCAAGAAAGTAACATGTTGTAAACATAAAACAAACCTGTATACCTGGGAGGTCTGCTGTTTCTTAGGTGTAATTGATGCAACATGTACAAACAACAAAACTTGAGGAAACAGGCTGAAATACTTTATATAAACGAAAACAAAGAAACATCGTCCAAAAATCTCGAGAAAGATCGTAAAAAAACTCACAACAAGAGAAATGCAAGGAAATCGACGAATCGATTAAAATCGTAGAAAACACGGGAAAATCCCGAAAATAGACCTCGAGTGCTTTGTCCAAAAATTCCAAGAAAAATATATAAAAAAGTCTGAAAAGAGGGGAACCGCAAGCACTCGGGTCAGGGCTAGGCTCAACTACATATTAGTACTCGAGGGTCGTTGAAGGCTACTTGGTCACCCGGATGTATAAAACCCGCCACTCAACTAAAAGAGTGTCTTATCGAACTTAACTCAGGAGGGTACTCCTTAGCCTAAACAGGTGATCAACATGTGGACAACCGATGTTTAAAATGTATTTAAAATTTATATTTTTAGCATGCACATAGGTTTCAAACATGCAAAAAGTGGGTTGTATCAATTTTGTTTGTAGCAAAAAATATATTTTTGTTTTAAAAAAATGTGTATATATTCCTATCAAATTTGTTTTTATCAATTTTGAAAAGTAGTTGTCCACGAGTCGATCGCGCTGTTGGGCATAAGACTACCAACAACCTAAGAAGGTTTGGGTCAACTTCTGCTAGTCTTGTGTCGGTGAATGATACTGTCATCCTACAGCTCATCGGGTTCCTGAATCGGATTCTGATGGGTTCCTGAATCGGATCCTGATGTCGTAGGATGACATATCATTCTGCTCTATCTTCGGTGTGTCATTATCATCACCGACCTAAGCCCCAAAACAAAACTGACTTACTTGCGACCTTGTTTGATGGTTTCACGTATAACAAAAAACTATACGTGGACACTTATATATCGGACATAAGCATAAAAAACGAACCAAGAAGTAAGGAAAAAAAGAACAAAAATGGGGTGAGAGAGAGGAGGCACTGATCCACCTAAAACACTGAAAGGGCGGAGGACGAATCAACCCTCAAAACTCGTAACGAAAAGACCTGGAAAGGAAGACTCAAAGATCCTTGAATCAATCCGGAAGGATATCACTTTCGCACATTTTATAAATGGTTTAACCCGAGTCAAAATGACCTCACACACCATGACTTCCTAACATCAGTGCCCAGCTCCCAAAGACATCTTTTTTGAAATTAATTTATTCCAACCAAATGCTTTTCCAAAATGAGACTTAGAAATCTCCCAAACTTCACAAAAGGAAAATAACTCGGAGAATACCATCACTAGTACTCCCAAACCCATGCAAAAATCAAGATCTTCCAACTTCCAAATTAATCAATGGCCTCATATATCAAATAAGCATAAGATCTTCCCATATAACCAAATAAATGCTCACGGCCGGGGTAGGGGTCAATAGAGGATAGTATAGCCACCAAGACTTTTGGTCAACGCAAAACAGGACCAAAGGGACTCGCGGTCAAGGCAACCCAAGGCACAGAAGGGGAGGAGGCTCACGGCTAAGGCAACCCAAGGTCAAAAGAGGCTCACGGCCAAGGCAACCCAAGGCACAGAAAAAGAGGAGGCTCACAGCTAATACAACCCGAATCAATTATATGAAGATATTTGATATACATAAGAGAGTGAATGGACAAGCCTTCACAAAGCCTCCAAACCGACTCCAATTTCACCAAGTAGGACATAAGGAAACTGTTCAACCCATTCTTCAATCACTTCACTTTATAGATAGGGCAAAGACATACATTTTTGGATGACAAACTTGACTCATCAATCAACGCCCAAGCCACTTCGAGTAGGAAGAGCCAAACAACCCCAAAGGACTACCAGCAAGCTCACAGGTAGGGTTAGGAACTAAAGCCAGCAAAACCACACTCAAACTACCTCTCGTGTAAGGGCAGATAAAGGAAACACCGAGCTCCCAACTAGAGTAAAGTCGAACCACAGCTAAGGTTCAAACCCAAGCCACAACAAAAGGGTAGAAAACACTTCCATGCCTTCAAGACATAAAATGCAATGCCACCATATATTTCGGACATAGCTATGGAACTTTTCCAAATCAAAATAAGTCCCTCCACATTATGCGTTTTTAAGCCAAATATGATCATAAAATGCCAAAACTGAGTCAACCCAAGCCAAAACCGAGCCCAGCAGAGGCCAAAGCAAATAGAACCGAACCCTTCCACAACTATTGAGCAGAGGCAGGAATGAACACCACAACAGGCTCTCGGGTAGAAGCTAAGACAAGCAAATCGAGCTCCCAAATCAAGCCAAAACCGAGCCTAGCAGGGCTAAAACAGGACCCAAGCATCAATATAAACTCAAGCTTTAATAGAAATTAAAGTTCTGGCTACTTCAAGGTGAAACCGATCCATTTAGAATCGAAGGAACAGTTCACATGCTTTCTGAAACATCAAGATATAGAGCCAACATATGTCTTAATCAAGAGCAACAATATAGAGAGTATATTTAGACCCCCAACTTAAATATTCCCAAGCATGAAACAACTTCAACTAGAAGTTTAAACAAAGTTATACCTCATGAGGTGCTAAACCCAACTACCAAAACAAGTTACAAGACTTGTTGAATTAAATAAATCTTTTCATAACATGTATTTTAAGCAAGGAAGAGCCATAAGAAGCCAAAATCGAGCCCCCAAACATGCATGAAAGGCCAAATAAACTCTTCAATATCTCATGCTAAATAAGAATAGATGAAAAGCCTCATAGTACATATCCCAACATACTTGCAAGATGAGCCAACATCAGCTCAAAGCTACATTTTCAATTATTCTAACTTGCTTTTGAACAAAAAGAGAAAAGAGGAGCTAGCATCGTCTCAAAGCCACGTTTCAACCTTCTTATTCACAGTAATAGAAATATGTCATAGTTTCATCTCAAGCAAGTACAGAAAAGAGAAGTACTTATATCATGCTATATTTCCACCATTTTAAGCGAGTAATCAAGTCCAATCCTTAGAACATGCTCATGCTTCCATCTCTAGACGCTGGAGTAACATGCCTTTAAAAAATATAAGTGCAACACTAAGCTAACATGCCACATTATCCATTGCACCAAGCTAACAGAGACTCGACAGAGAGCAAAACCGAAAAGAGGCAAGGCGCAAAAGGGGAAAAAGTACCTCCTCGAAGCAAAAAGAAAGTAACTTAGGAACTTTAAAGGCACTCCCCAACTTCAATTCCTCTTCCAACAGCAAGAGGAAACCAATTCAAGCACCAAAAAATCAAAGAAGTGAGTGAGAAACAAAAATGACAGGGTTTCCTCCCTTAGAAAAATTTTTTTCTCCACCTCTCCAATGCTAAAAAAACTGAGCTTTTAATAAAGAAGGAGAAGAATGATTAAGAAGATACGGCAAGAAGATACGGATAAGACAGAGGAATCGAGGGCAGAGGATAGGATCCTCGCAGAGGCCACGCTTTGCGGCAAGGAGAGTCGAGAACAGAGGATACGATCATCGCAAATAGAATCTTCGGCAATGATAAGGGGATGGAGATAAGGGGATGGGTCGTCTGCGAGATTGTCTCGCGTGCGAGAGGAACGAGCGCGGGAGTGAGACTCCAACGGCACGAAGGAGTGGGCCAGGCAAAACCGAGCGAACTGAGGCTAGGGCAGAGGTCCACGAGCACGACAGGAAAAACGAGAGAGGGGAAAATGAAATTAGGTTAAGGATTTTTAATATAAGTTATTAATTATAATAATCATAATAATAATAATATATTATTTATTAACATTTAAATATGTATTTTCCCCAAGACGCGTCGTCGCAATGAAACAAACGTCCCCCATAGGCAAAATTGATGTTCCGGACGCATCGGCGCAGTCCGTTTCGTCATTCGGAGTCGTCCGGGCAACCTCGTCGTCGATCGGGTTAAAAATGCGTCGCGGTCCAAATCCTATCAAATTTTCAGTATGAGTTCAATCAAACATGGCGGTGCAGAGGACAGCGGCGCCAAATCAACGAGTGCAGTCAATCCTAAAGCCGACAGTCCTATAGGAATACTCTCTGAATTTCTTCGGAATAGCCTTACTTGCTAAGCAATAACGGTCAAAACTACTATATGGAACGTCAAGTCGAGCGAAGAAAAGTTCAGAATTGCAAATGGGGAGGGCTCCTTCACTAGTTTTCTAGGAGTAGTCGACAGAAAGGTCCTACGATTAAATCCTAGGCAACTAAGGAGGGGAAAACTGCATCTCGACCGAAAGCGAGGTCAACACTATGCCAAAAAACCATTAAAAGTAAAGCAGCATCAAAGAACAAGACACCCAATTTGGCAACACAGAAACTTGAGTTAAGGAAGTTATTGCCCAATTAATAATTTGATCACCTTTAATATTGCAATTAAACCTTTTTTTATGCCATTACCTAGCCCCATCCTCCTAGTCAAACTATTTTAGATGGAATAACTCCAATATTATTACCACCCGTTCCTTTTATGCTACAAGCCCAAGAAATTATTTCAAAACAACAATTAATAATCTCTCTTTTATGTCATAAACTCCAAGCACCATTCTCTCAGTTAAACTCCTAACACATGGGGTCACTCGAATGCTAGTACCACTTATCACTTTTATGCTGCAACGCCTAATCAACTATTTAAGATCCTACAACATCATTCATGCCACAAAATATAGTGCATATAACAATGCAAGGAATGTTGTGGCACAACACTCACTGCCATTAGTGATGTATTAAGCTGTGCAAAATGCATGTGCTATCTGCACTGGGCACACAACATATACTCGTTTGTAATTTTTTTTCTTTTGCAGATAGTTTTTTGGAGAAATAAGATTCACTAATCTTTTTCTCATGCAAGCACAATGGTACTGCCTTTTCTAATAAAATTATTATGATGCCACTTCCTAAACGATAACAAAGAATGAAGATTTTCATGGTTCTACTTTTAAAATAAAATAAAAAAAATGATAGTGTCCCCTCCTTCCATTTGAGAGTTTCTATTTATTTAGATTACTTTTACTTTTCTCCTTTCTATTATTAGGTGGCCGATGTTTTTTAATTTAGAAAAATTCTAGGTAGAGTATCCCTCTCTCAAAGTAGTTGCTGGATAGATTATCGATTTAATCTCTATTTCCCTCGTGTTAAACTACCAGCTTACTTTGAATTTGGAATAATTTTGTTTCATCGCCTATAATCAATTTTCCATTGGACAACTTTTTTAGTTCACCTTCTAGAATCATTTTCCCATGCTTTTGATTTGACTCAAATGTTAAATATTTTTTTAGCATGTAATAAGATTTTGTTGGTTTAAATCTTGTTCATTGTTGTCATACATTTGTAATGTGTCTGATGTCATTGAGAAAGAGAATTTATGTTAGCTTCCTTAACTCAAGTTAGCTTATTTTGCATTTATTTTGGTTTTATAGGTATTATAGATAAAGTGAATGATTTTATGTATTCAAACTTCAGATTTCACTTTTATATATGTTGAACTTATTATCAAACATTATTTTATAGAGATTATGTCTTACATCATCAAATTATTAATAAAACTTTATTTTTTTTATGAATGACAAGTCATGCTATATGCTATAAGCTACGGCACTAATAGAGCCTTGACCCTTGTGTCCAACAATGAGGCCTTTTCTCATGGCAAAGCAAGGCACCCAAAACCAAGCAAAGCTTAACTAAGTCAAGAGAGTGAATGGATTAAATCTGGAATAAATTTTAGTTAATAAGAATCTGAATAAGCCAGGACATCTTAGACATTTCAATTTTTCTTGGGAAAGGATCACATTGACTCCAGAAAAAACCAATTCTAAAACTATAATTAGTATTAGCATTTGCACGGCATTGGTGTACAATATTAAATAAGAAAGAAGCAACAAAATATTCCATTATATGGCTGTTATGTTTCAAGTATAAAGATGCTGAGATTTCAAGAAAAGTTGAGAGACAAATTCACCTGTTTTTAGAAGACATAAACTACAACCAAAAGGAAAAAAAGAAAATTTACATACATACCTACCATCCCTTTGTACTTAACATTTAAAGTTTGATATTTACATTTAAAACACTTTGGTGTCATAACTATAAATGAAAAAGTGTATTTCGCTTTTAAAATGTTAGTAATTGAGGTATTTTTAGTCAATATTAGGGTTTGAGAGTTATCTATGTAAATATGAAAGTTTATGTGCTAGATATATAGATACATAAGAATTGTGTGGTATGTATGTAATACCCCAAAAATAAAAAAAGGTTTAGACTTCAGCGTTAACACATGACTAGTGGGATTACAAGATATTGCATCTTAGGCTCAAAATAATGTACCTTTCTGCTTTGCAGACATAGGCTGCACATAAACATCTTGTGTTGATGATAGAGATGACCTTTCAATTGCTCTATATTCCTAAATTTGTTCCTTCTGTTGCCATCTCTCTTTTGGTCAGCTGCATTATTATCACATATACTACAAGAAAGCCTGCACATTGCTCTTATCATTCTGTAATGGTCCACATCATTAAAATATGCCTGAGAGTCCTCATGGTACCAGTATTTACCATGCTGGCCTTCACTAACACCGGGTGGGAATTCTGAAAAATCTGATTTTGCCTCGGTGAAATTCCCCAACGCCTGCCAAACAAATGTGATCCTCTATTTTATTTTCTTAATTCACAATGATCCTAAGAATAAACATGAATGATGTTTATTCAAAAAATAAAAAGTGCAGGTAAATAAACTATGCACCAAGACATGCAGTAAAGCAACAAAATATGAAAAAGATGACAAATAAAGGACTAATTTTCAACCAGGAATCCTTCAACAAGGTATTCTACATACAGGCATGAGTCAGCAACAAGGATGCCTGGCGCCATATCTCATATGAGCATCAATGATCTAATGAGTGCATGCGTGATAAAAAATCCAATGCGTAAGTAACAAAAAAACAACTAAAGCATAAAGCAAGCTGTCTATTAAACAGAAGATAACGCCCAAAACCCTAAAAATAAAAAAAATAAAAAAAGAGCAGAGGGGTCAAAGCAGAATTGGATGACCAAAGAACCATAAACGAACAGAAAGCAGATCCCCCAAAAAATCAAGAACGGGAAGTCTAATTTAACCTTGGTTACAAAGACGGTGGGGCAATCGGTTTTGCATATGCAGCAGTGACGGTCGCCAAGGATGAATCGGAGGCGTACAACGCAGGTTGAGCACAGTTCGCGATGGCCGCATGATCCATAGGCGATCCACTCGAGGGTTTCGGCGCACACAGCACAGCAGTCTTCCATGTAGGCGTGAATTTCGTCTTCGGGGGGAAGCCAATTAATTTAGTCGGAAACAGGAAAGAACCCTAAGACTGCGACTTCTTTCGAGGAGGCGTTCTTGTGCATTTCGAGTTGAAGAGAAGAGATCGATTTAAATTCAACAATTTTCCATGCCAAAAAGAGGACGATCGACATGATCCGCAGACACGGTTGCGATATTTCTTGAACCGCACACCAAGTTAGTTGTATTCATATTTATATGATTCTTTATAAATTAGAGAATAGATGTCTAGCAATAAGTTCGAAAATTAAAATTGTTTAAAAAATATTTAATTAGTAAAACTACCTAAAATATATACTTGTAAAAGAGTAGAACTATAAAAATGTATAAATTGTGCTAAAAATACATGATAGTGTTGAAAATAAAGTAAAAACTTCTAAGGTCTTGAATTTGACATAGCAAAGTATAGATCATCGAAAGACTGTTATGGCTGATTAGTTACCCCAACTAAACAAATTCGATTGAATGTATCTGGTTAACCCAAAGATTGCAGGTACTTGCCAACCGAATGATAAGGTAGTCTAACCATAGACCACTTTATTTTCTCTAGGTCTAGAAAAATTCTGTAACACCGTCATTAAAGTATGAGCAACCATGTAATTTTTCACTTTATACCTCCATGCCTAAAAATTGGAGGGTCATTTCTACAATAAAGGGTTCATCATTCACCTTTAAAAGAATCAAATTCTAACTATCTCTTTCTCTCTTTCTCATTTTCTCTCCTTCTCTCTCCTATTTTATGCTCCATTTCTTAGGTGTGATTCATATGATAGATTTGGATTAACGTCTTGAAAGGTGAAGTGAGCATGGTTGTCAAATAGCAAGACTAAGCTATTTTAATTCAAAATAAAGGCAAGTGCTCCTTCAAATCCCTCTAAAAAGCCAAGAACTTTTAATGGACAATCGACTGTGAGCAGGCATTCAATGGTTTGAAGAATTTCTTAGCATCATCACCGCTTGTGTAAAGCCCAAATGAATGTAGAAATCTCGTTGAACTTGAGAGTGAGAGTTGAGGTTGTCAGCTCAATGTTGGTCCGAGAAGATCTAGGAAAGCGATTTACTCTTTACTATACCAGTTGGATCCTCAGAGCCACAAAAATTGGGTATCCATCGTGGAAAAACTAATCTCTGCCTTGATCGTTTCAGCAGGCAAGCTCCAACCATATTTTCAAACTTATATGATCTGGTTCATCGCCCCTCAAGTTCATGCTCACTTGACCGGAACACTCCAATCGGCTCCTCAAATGGGAGGTGGAGCTCAGTGAGTTTGATACTTTCTACAACCCCAAGATGGTGATTAAAGCTCATGATGTGTTGGATTTTTCCAAACGATGCGAATAGAACAAAGAAACAACTGCCGACAAATAGACTTGGATCCTGTACACCGAAGATAATTTCAATCAGATCGGAGCAAGGCGCTTGGACTCACCTTGAGCAACACGACTAGAGAGCACATTTATCACTCGGTTCACAGTGGAGTTCAAAGTAACAAACAAACAGGCAGAGTAAGAGACTCTGATAATCGGCCTACGACAAGCTTATGAAATGAAAGCCATGTATCTTTTGGTGAAGCCAAACTCACAGTTGGTGGTGAGAAAAATAAATGGAGAGTTCAAGGCCAGAGACAAAAATGATGTCCAAATACCTCAGCAAAGTATTTTGGAAGGGAGGAAAATCAAGTGGATGACCTTTTATCCTTATGTATCCGCTTGGGAAGGCAACCTACCATCGAAGAACCTGAGGTGATTGAAGTACAGAGTGAAGGGAAAAAGACCTGGATTGACCCATACATCCATTATTTGAAGATCAAGGAAATTGCTAAGGAAATCGTTGATCCAAGGAGGCTTAAGTACAAAGTTACACGGTATCTAATTATTGAAGGAAAACTCTTTTCGAAGTTATTCCCTTCTTTATACTCGAAAGAGAAACAAAGAATATCCTCTGAGAGATACACTTTTGGCTGACATTACTAAAGGATGATGAAGACTTCTCTAAGAGGTGCGAGTAATTCCAAAAGTACGCCCCACTGTAACATCTGTTGACCCATAATCTCCATGTGATCATAAGCCTTAGCCTTTTAACGTCTGGGGACTCAATATTCTTAGGTTGTTTCCTCCGTCCAAAGGTCAATTCAAGTTTATCTTGGTCATCGTCGATTATTTTTTAAAATGGATAGAAGCCAAAATAATCTCCTAGATCACTACAGAAGTTGTCTGGAACTAGACAGATCCATCAATCAATATGGTGTGTCACTCTTCATCATCACCAATTATTGGACATAGTATACCGACAAAGGGGTAAAAGATTTGAATCAGAATTCAAGGATAAGTCTAAAGTTTACCTCGATACATCACCCTGGATTGAACATGACATATAGAGGCTACTAATAAGATTATTCTTAACTACTGAGAAGGAAAGTTAAAGGAGCTAAGGGAAAATGGGCTGACGTTCTTCCATCAGTCTCGGGCATTCCAAACAACCCCTTCAATAGCAATCAGATTGAGTCCTTACATGCGGCACTGAATGGAAGCAGTATTGTCAGTCGAGTATAATCTTCATAGCCAAATGATCATCACAGTCTTAGTTTTTGATGAAGAGAATCTAGTCGACTGGCAAAACGTGCTCAATCTGGCGAAACAAAATTGAACAAATTCAACCTTTTGATAGGAAGAGCTTAAGAGGAGAACCACCCACTACTACAACAAACATGTATGGGAAAGTACATTTGGCCCATAAGATCTTGTGCTAAAGAAATTTGTTCTATTAGCTCGCAGATAAAGGATTGATAAGAAACCAGACTTGGATCGGCCCATACATTGTCAATCAAAGGGTTCCCTTAGAGCTTACATGTTGAATACCTATAATGACAAAGGTAATACCTTGTATCACCACAAAAAAATACTCCCTTATAAATTCCTTGATACACAGAGTGGATGACCTTTTATTATCAAGCATATTTCTACTTAGGAATTCCTTGTATCACCAAAAAAAATAATAAAGAAGGTGTTTTCATTCTAATGAGTTTATAATCTTTTTCCTTTGAGAAATGTTGAAAGCGTGAAATGGGCAATTCACCAAAAAAAATAATAAAGAAGGTGTTTTCATTCCAATGAGTTTATAATCTTTTTCCTTTGAGTATATAAGTATGTAACCCCAATTTTGAACAACATTCGGAGAACTCATAGAGTTCACAAGACCAAATATTTAGCAAACAATCGAGGAACTTGAACCCAAGCCACGAAGCTGACAACAATGCCTGAATGTTCGATCAACAAAACATAAAGCAATACAGCCACAACTCTCATGCATCATGGGCATATTTCCTAACTTGGTTGGGTATAACTCTAGAGATGGTTCCTTATCTAGTAGCAATAAGCTCAGCAAAGGTTACCGAGCGAATCACCATAGAGTTGAGTTCTAGTGGTTACCCCTGTGAAAGCAATAATAAGGTCCATTTAAGAAGCATAGGGGTTATTCGACTTAGGACGAAGATCTAACCAAGAGACCAAGACTCGATGAGTATAAGACGTGAGTCTTGTATCTACACCAAAATAAAAAATGGCCCAAGACATCCAATCAACATTCAAAAATAAAATGGGCCCTTGCTCAAGCATCAAAAACATGTCTCTAAACTCAGGCCAAGTGAAGCACTAGAGGTGATTATATTTCTAATAGCAACAAGTTTTGTGAATGGTACCAAGAAAATCACCCCGAAGGCTAACCATAACTATTAATCTGCTCTAGTAAAAAACTAGACCAAGCAAATGAGACGAGGGAAAACAAGTATTGAGTTGGGTAGAAAATAAGTCAAAATTGACTAGAAAGACTTTCCCAAAGAGTGATTAATTTAGCGATACACACGCATAATAAATAGTAAAAAGTAAAGAACAGAAAAGGTAATAGCGAAAGAAAGGTAAAGAGAATGTCTATAGTTGTATTTCATTACATTTTTGTTTATAAAAATTTTCCTTTCACAAAATATACTCATTCTTTTCAATTCTTTGCAAAAAAGAAAAATAAAAAACCAAAAAAAATTTTAAGTATAGAAATAAAAATGACTGAATCATGGGTTGGATGTGACATCATCCATCACTTAGCCTTCTCTAAACATACCACTTCCACCCTATGATGCTAAAGGAGCAGAGAAAATTTTAGTGAACTCATCTAAATCAAAGTATTTCAAGTAACTATTCCAACCCGTATGAACTTGTTGATTATCAGTTTCAAAATGAGTCAGACTTGATTGGTATGATCATCAATGAATTCCTCAAACGTCTTTACTGGACATTTCTGAAGTCTCCACACGTCATCCCGTTGTTGGATGTGCTTTCCACATCAATCACTAACTCAGCTCTCTGTTGATGTCCCATTTACTTGTCTGACTCCATCCACATCATCTGATTCGAATACAAGCCAATGGGCGACATCCATTCATCTCCCAAAATGAAACATAACCCGTAAACTGTCCAACTACTAGACATAAGATCTTGCTCGATACTCAACCAAATTAAGTGTGACTTGTTCCTACACCTTCATCTATGTGAGATGAACCTATCAATATGGTTAAGTGGACATGAATTGTTGGTTTCTTTTATAAAGTTCCAAACTGAGGCAAAAATAAAAGTATTGAGCTCATACATTTGTCCTAGAGTTGAGGCCTTGATTGGATTGGTTGAGAAGATTTGTCTTGCACCCACAAACCTCCTCCAAGTGTCAATTTGAGCTATCGACGGGTCCAAGTATGAAATCAGCCGAAGGGTGACTCGAGTCTGGTCTTGAACTAGGTTAGAGGGCTCGGTAATGAGTGCTTTTGATTGGGAAAGTGATTTTGATGTGTTGTGAATCTTTTGGGATGATCAATTTTATATTTGGTTGAGTTTGGAAGAATGATCGAAAAGCACCTAGTTTTAGGGTTTGAAATTATGGTTTTGTGGATATTTTGGAGGCTATAAAATGATGGGGAGGAGGTTTGCATGACTGCGGGAATGCTTTGGAATGATTTTGGCAGGGCTTTTCCAGGGTTTGTGCATATCTCTCCTTTTTTCGTGGGGTGGTGCCCTATTTATAAGCTAGGTCATGGTCCATGGTTGTCGATTAGTCAAGGTGAGGAGTCCAAAGTGGTGTTTAGGTTGAGGGAGGGCTGGCAAGGGAAAGCATCCAATTGGAATGAACCACCTTGGATGGTTAGAATTATGAGTTTACCCATGATGGTGCTCTCGAGTTTGTGTTTTTCGGCAACCAAGGTGGTCGGTCTGACCAGGGGAGATCGCCATCTAGCTTAGGGAGCTCAGGGGTGGAGGTTGGTGAAGTCAATTGTGTGTTGCCATGTGTAAAGGTGTTGGATCAAAAAAGAATGAGGTTTGGTATATTTTGGGGGAGTTTGCATCCAATTCATGTATTTGGGTTGGGTTCACCCACGAAGGTCGCTTAAGCTGATGATCAGCTTGGGGGAGTGTTCGGTGAAGTCCCCATCATGAGCTTAGGGCTGAAATTTGGCTTTAGGTGAATCATTAGTAAGGTTAAGCACTTTTGGGGGGAAGTGTAAATGGGCTCCTCCTTTTGCAATTTAAGGCATGATGGCTCTCATGTGTCTTTAACATTGCTTCATGGCCTCCATGTGGCTTAGATGAAGCCAAATTGTTTGCCCATGGCTCATAGCCTACATGGCTTACACCAAAGAGGGCGGGGGGGGGTGGGGGGTGTGGAATTTTAAGTGTGGAGCCAAATTTCATGAATTACATATAAAGTTGATTAATGTTGAAATGTTTAGACTTAAGGTTGATCAAATTAATCATGGGGGGCTGAAATTTGTCATATGAACTTTGGGTTAAAGAGAATTTGAGTGGTGGGCTTGGATTTGGGCTTTTAGGATAGGTTATGAGTAACTGATTTTAGGCTTGTAATTGAGCTTTGGGTGCTTTTGGATTTGATTTTGGTTAATTTGGAGGAGTTGGGACAATTGTGTTGAATTTTGGAAATTTTGGTAATTTGAGGTATTTAGATAGTTTAGGGGTGGATTTAGGGTGGTTATAAGTGGATTATGGTTATGGTGAGTGGTGATGGGATGTGAGGTGTGTGAGAGCTATGGAATGTAGTGTGTGAGTGTAGTGTATGTGTGGAGTGTGTAAGTGCAGTGTAGGTGATATAACTTGCAGGAATGTGTATTGAATATCTATGTGGTATGTGTGAATTATGATAGGTATGTGTGTGAGTGTGTATGTGAATTTCCAAGATACAAAGGGATTTTGTATGGTCTTAATCCTATAGGAGCTCATTTTTTGAATCTCCACATGTTGGTCTCCATCTCCCTATGGCCTTGATCCTATAGGAACTCATTTTTTTAAGCTCCACATGTTGGTCTCCAACCACTCAACCAAATCATGATGGTTTGAGACTACCCATGTGAGGCTTCACAAAAGAGTAAAGAAATGGTTTGAACTTCTAAGGGGTAGGATTGTCAAAAAATTTTCCTCTAGGATTGTCGATAGGAAAATCTTATGACTAGATCCTAAGTTCTAAAGAAGAAAATTAGACCTCACCAAAAATGAGGTCAACATGGCCCACAGTTACTAAAGGTGATTTCATGGTTAAAATGGTAACCATGATGTGAATCCCTTATAATCAAAGCTTTAAGGTTAGTTTAATGTTTGGGAACAATTTTGGGATAAAGTGTAAAATTGTACTTCTATAATTTTACTCCTAATTTTCTTTTTTTTTAGGGGTTTCAAAAGGGGAAATCATTATTTTAGGGTTTAATTTCATTACCCTAAGCTTCCTTGTTAATTTTACTTTTATTTAAAATTTCTACTTTTTATTTTAATTTTTGTAATTATTTTTCAAAATAATTACCATTTTGATAGAAAATTTGTCATTTTCAAGTTTGACCTTAGAAAAATCAGAGGATGTTCCCAAGATTAGAGGGAAGTTCTCTAAATTTTAAATTTTTTCGCTTTAAATTTATTTTGAAGTTCTCTAAATTTTAAATTTTTTCGCTTTAAATTAATTTTGTAATAATTAAAATACTCTTTGAAGTATTTAATTAATTAAAAATTAAATATAAGTTAATTATTTTTTAATTTTTTTTATTATTATATTCTTTATTTACTGAGTTCAGAGGTATTTTTATTTTATTATTATGATTTTCTACACCAAGTTACGAATTTTTTAAGTTTTAATTAATTTTTTGGATTTATTTAATTCAAAAAATCTAATTTTCCTACTTATCCATGCAACATCGCTTCATCCCTCGTACGCTCTAATAGCCCCCGTGTCTTCTGCCAATTGGATGCGCTTGGCAGTGAGGTGGTTCGTGGTCCGGTATTCTCATCCCTATGGTTTGGTGGTTCGACTCAATTAGTGTCATCCATTTCTAATACACAGAAAATGGACAGCATCGGTACACTGTCCCCATAGGATGAATAATCTGTGCATGTTCAAACCCTGAAATCTCTCTCGATTCTCAACTAAATCACTTGGAGTTTGTTCCTATTGCTTCATCTAAGCTAAGAAAAACATTTGTATACGATTTAATGAGCATGGAGTGTTCATTTCTTTTACAAAAGACTAAACCAGAGGGTACTTTTAGGTATTTTGATCCATATCTTTTCCCAAGAGGTGTGGCCTTGATTGGGATTGATAGAGAGTTTCAACTTGATGTCGCAAACCTCTTCCATGCTTCATTTTGAAATGAAATTGGTCCTAGCTATAAGCTAGACCAAATGGTAGCTCAGGTTGGTGTTGAGATACATTAAAGAGCTCGAGAAGTCCTAATTTTGATTGGGGAGATCATCTCGAGGCTCAAGGAAGCCTTTGGGATGTTTAAATTTCAGTTTTGAAACGATTCATGTTAAGGCCAAAAATTGCCCTGGATTAGGGCGGAGAAATTAGGGTTTTCTAATGGTGTTGGTGGCTTGAGGACATAGGGGATCAACTGCTTATGTTAAGAGAGACATTTTCCATGTTGAGAGGTAGAAGGTTTGGAGGTTGGGTAGGGTGTTTGGTGGTGTGTCATTGACCCAACCCACACGTATTTTTAATCTCCTTAAATCTCCTTAATTATGCAAGAAAATATATCTCAATTTATATCTAGCGGCTAGTGTGAACACTTGCAATGATTTATGAATTATATAATAGATTTTCAAACTAAGTAATATAAGATTTTCTTTAAAACCCCCAGTATCGATCCCATAATGAATGCGGTAACTCTTAAAATTAACTTACAGAAATTCTATTTAAATTGCAATTTAAAAAAATAAGAGATTTAAAATGATATGCTTACTAAAAATTACTACTAAAAGAGCTTAAGAAGAAAGTAACAACTAAATGTAACATCTTAACAAAATATAACAACAAGTTTGAATATTATGGAAAAACCTTTCCTCTTGGAAAGAGATTTTAATCTATGTAGGATTCAAGTAATATAAGGGAAAATTGAGGTATTGTGACAAATAGAATCATATTTTATTCTTTACTCTCTTCTGGTATTTGCAAAGAACATTAGCTAACTTAAGGTCGATTCCTTAACATCTCGATTCCACATCAGTGTTATCTAACTTCTCACCTTTAGATGCCCTAGCATGTGCCATCATAATGACTGAATCCCAGTGTCAGGGTACTAAAACTTAAGCCAAACTGATAAGAATCTAGTCTGTCACTCTAGATCTAACCAATTCTACGCTCATCAAAACTTATCTCCCTATTTATTTGCAATCCCTCTTAGATGATCGCAAGGACTCTGCTTAGAATGAAGTGTGGTATCCACTAGTTGGGTGAAATCATAGCCCTCCCAGGTCATTATGTTTCTCAATGGATTTTAACCTCATAAGTGGCTAGTTTGCAAAGTAAATGAAGATTTGGTGAAAATACTATCACAATTTTTAAAAGTAAAAAGAAATCTTTAAATCAATCTCATCCCACAAGATTAAGTCTCATATGCAAGAAGAAAAAATGGAAACTACTCAGAATTCATCTAGATTAAATAAAAACAAAACATTTGCATTGAAATTCAAGTCTTACAACTAAAACTCAAACACAAATACAAAGTACCTTATATTTTCTCCCCAAAAAAACTTCTGGAAAATTTTCTCCCCAAAAAAACTTCTGGAGTTTCCTCTAAGCAATCTCCAAACTTCTTCACACTAAAACACACTCACACTTACACTTGAACACAAAATATGTAAAACCTAACTCACTATTGCCACCTAACTGAAGTTTTGAGGTTCCAAAAGGTCTTTAAATTTGGCCAAATCCTTCTCATTAAATAGAAAACAGAAAATAACCAAGGGTTACTTCAAACACCCCTCTAAAATTCAGTCAAATTCAATGCATCTTCTAGAAAGGTAGTTACTAGCACTATAGCGCCCTTCTCTCCCGTGTATGGTGATATGGTGCCAAGGGGTGGTGCTATAACACCACACAAAAGTTATCATTTTATCTTTATTTTCTCTAAATGTCCATTCCATGTACCTGAAACCAAAAACATACAAAATACTTAAAGAGCAATATCATCAAAAATGTACATATAAGGCTTATAAAACATGCACTAAAAACAGGTTATTTTGAGGTGGATCAGTCATGGCTCTCGGGTTCCTTCCTTAAGTAGTCATGAGAGGCCATTGGTGAGCTCTGAGATGATTAGGAAAGTTTGTGCGGCTCCTTAGAGAATTGTCAGAGGATTTTGGGCAGTGGAGAGAAACTTTGCTAGTTTTAATGGTGGCTTGACCATGGTGATGAACATGGAGAAGAGGGAGGCATGTGAGAGAGCACTAAGCTGATTGGAGGCCTCTTAGGTGGATAATGCAAATCAGACATGATCAAGCTTGACCCTTCAAAGATTGGCCCAAGGGGATTTGGGCTAGGTGACATGTGACCCTCCCATGAATGAGTCATGATGGATGATGCCAAGCCACCAATTAAGGGTTGGATTTACCCTAATTTGGCTTGGTGTGTCACTCATGTGGCATGCTAAGTGGGTATTAGGTCATGTGTGACCCATTAAGGATCGGCCACGGCCCGTGGGTTTGGGTTGGGTCTTCTCTTAGGGTTTTGAATTTTGGATAAATAGGGTGCATTTTCCCGCTTAGCCTAGACCCTAATGGAATTTAAAAATGCACCTAACTAATTAATTAATTAAGTGAATTATGGGGACTGATCCCGTGGTGGTAATTAGGTCCACCGCATGGTGTGGTGTCGTGACCATGTTGGGTGATGTCTTTCAACATACTTAATTTTCTTTATTTTTTACACTTATTTTTGGCTGAAATTGTACTTTGAAGAAGGACATTCTTTTGTTTTTCTTGCAGTTATAACAGGTAGGACATAGGGAGCGAAGCGGAGTTAAAAAGGAGCAAAAGGAGCTAAATGGAGCATATTGGAACAAGCAAGCCTGGCGCCTAGGCGCTAGCTCTGGGCGCCAAACATTACATCCAAGCACCATTACATCGGCTTATTGGCACCTAAGTGTCAGAACCAGCACAACAAACCGAGAGGCTGGCACCTTAGCGCCAACTTCTGAGCACCAAGGCACAACCTTTTTTCTGCAGTTGCTCCACCACAACTTGAGGAGTTATGTGGCGGTTTTAATCAGTTCAAGAGGACATTTTTAGAAGAGCCCAAGCATTTCAAAAGAGGAGGAGAGGTGGAGAGAAGCCAAGGAGTCTTAGGGAGATATAGGGTTTGTAAATTTTTACTTTTATTGAGAGATTGGTGAGGGGTTTAGAGAGAAATTTGTAAGGAAAGCATTGTAACACTGCATGAAGGATTTGAATTCATTGTTGGATGAATTTTTCAACTCTTTTTAGAGGAGAAATGCTAAGTATCGTGTTTCCATTTGTCTTGGATTTGTTGTAAACACATATTTAGTGTATTTTTTTTGTTAAATGATGTGATTTCTGGTGTAATCTTCTTGCTTTGAGAGTAAATTTCCCTTACATTTCTCTTGTGATGAATATGTAGGATTTGTAGGGTGTCTTGAATGCTTTTAGAATTGAGTTTTAATACTAATGTGATGATATTTCCTTCTATGCTTCATTTACTTTTTGTACTGGTCATATAAATTCTTAAAATTTATTGTGAATCTATAAAGACTCGGAAGAACTATGGCATGAACAACTAGCAAGATCACATTGAACTAGTGGGTGAAGCAAAAGTAGTCCATAGGTCAATGCAAATAGATATGGAGATAGGTTTTGAGGGGTATAACTTGGGGGTTTCTAGGGTGACAGGCAGAAACACTTACCAAGTTAAACAAAACTTCATTACACACTCAGAAGAGGGTAAACAACATATATGCTCCTATTTTTAACTATCCATATTAGCAATTTTTGGTATTCAATCTTAAAATCCACATAGGCAATCACAAGAGAAAGGTAGCTTTCATATCTTGAAATTCACCAAACCAATTTATATAGTTAGGTTTAGCTATAAAATTAGTGTTGTTGTTTAGGATTAATTGTTAGAAAAATCATTGTAATTTGCATTCCAAACTAAGATCTTGGAGTAGTAGACTAGAACTTTACCTAAAGGACTCGTTACCCCCTTCCTTGTGAGATCGACAATCCAGACTCAATAGAGTCCTACATTATGGAGAAGATGCGTACACTTGTGTGAAAACCCCTAGTGAGCAATAATATCTAATTTTAAGAAACTTTATTAAATTTCTAGGGAGTGGATCAAGTTTCTAGTGTCATTACCAAAATTTATATTATTATGATAATTGCCGGGGAGGATCAAGTTTTTGGCATTGTTGCCGGGAAAGATAGTAAAGAACATTTTATGAGAATTTAAGTTAAATTTATAAGACTTAGATTTGGAAAGTGTAGTGTTTTTTTAGAGTGTTTTACTTATAGTGTGTTTCTTAAAAAGTAGAAAAAAATTTAAAATTATTTTCATGTATTTAACTTGAGTTATTAATTTTATTAGTTGGGGCTTTAGTTGTGTATGCATAGTGTAGGACCTGCAGGACTTGTACCTTAGGATTCAAATCTAGAGAGGACTATTAAGAAAATTAGAAAACATAAAACACTTCATCAATTTGTAGAAGAAATGGAAAATATTAAACATAACAATTTAGATAATTAAATACCCGATAATGAACATCATAAAGCATAGGCCATTAAGGGATTATACTAATCCTGCAAAAGATGAAATTCATTTAATTATTCAAACTCCTGTCGTAGAGGCTAATACATTTGAATTGAACCCTGTTATTATCCAAATGGTATAGAAATAGTTTGGGGGAACTCCATTTGAGTATCTAAATTTACTTCGCATTTTTTCTAACACTTTGCCTACATTTTGTTATAATGACGTGTCAAATGATGTTGTTAGACTTAGGCTTTTTTCCCTTTTCCTTAAGGGATAAAGCTAAAATATGATTGAATTCATTAGCACCTAGATCGATTAGGACTTGGAGTGACTTAGCCCAAAAATTCTTAGCTAAATTCTTAGCTAAGTATTTCCCAAGTATTTCCCACCTTCAAAAACTATTAAACTTAGAAATGACATTACTTAATTTTGCTAGTATGAAGACGAGTCAATATACAAAGCATGAGAGAGATTTAAGGATCTTCTTAGCAAGTGTCCACATCACGCTTTGCCAAATTGGTTAATTATTCAAACATTTATAATATGTTAGTAGAATCCCTTAGATCTATGATTGATGATGTCGTTGTTGGTTCACTCATGTTGAAGCCATTTAATGAAGCTTACTTATTGATTGAAGAGATGACTACAAATAATTTTCAATGACCTGCTCAAAGTGTAAATCCTAGAAAGGTAGCCAGTGTGCATGATACAGATGTATTTTCAAGTCTTACTTCTTAGGTTGCAGCAATATTTAGGAAGTTAGATCAATTTGGAATAAACTAACCTCAATTACCTTCAGTAGTTGAGGAAAATTTATTTTGACAAAGGTTGATTCTTGTACTTCATCATTTGAGACCTTAAATGCAATTAACAACAACCTAACAACCCTTATTCCATCTTCTATAACCCAGATTTGAAGAACATCCAAATTTTAACTAGAATAATAATGCTGGTGGTAGAAATCAATAATGGGGAAGTAATCAAGAAAATCTTTTAGGAAATTGGAATAACCAGGGTAGTACCTTCTTATCTATCAGGATTTAACAATAATCCACAATTTAAGGACAAGAAGATGTCATTGGAGGAGGTTGTGTTGCAAATGGGAAATTAATTATAAAATCAAGGTGCAACAATAAGGAATGTACAGATCTAACTGGGACAAATTGTTAACTCACTTAGCAATCAGCCTCAAGGAACTCTTCCTAACAAAACTGAGATAAACCCTTAGGAGAAGAATAGTGAACATATTAAAGCTGCCCAACTAAAAAGTGAAAGAGAGTTGGAGGATGTGGTTAGAAAAGAGAATGAGGCTAAAAAAGAGACTGTGGAAACTGAAAAACCCGAGGAACATGTTTCTAAGGATTTAGAAAAACTAGTCTCACCAACTAAGATTAACTTAGAAAAACTAATACCTCCATTTCCTCAAAGAATTTTATAACAAAAGCTGGATCAATCATTTTTAAATTTTTTGGAATTATTTAAGAAGCTAACTATTAATATTTCGTTTGCTGAATCTTTGGAGTAAATGCCTAGTAATGTAAAGTTCATGAAGGATATTCTTAATAAGAAAAATAAGTTTGGAGGCTATGAGACAGTTCCATTTAGTGATGAGTGCAACACTATAAATAAAAATAAGCTTCCTAAAAAAATTAAGGATCCTGGGAGCTTTACTATTCCCTGCACATTTGAGCAAGAATTTTTGGAAAAGCTTTCTGTGATCTTGGAGTAAGTACAAACCATATGTCATTATCTATATTCAGAAAGTTAGTATTAGAAGAAATTTCTCCGACTACTATAACCCTTCAGTTAGTTGATCAATAGATAAATTATCCAACGGGGGTTATAGAAGATGTTTTAGTTAAGGTGGATAAATTTATCTTCCCTTTTGACTTCATTATTTTAGATATGGAGGAAGATAAGGAAATTTCAATCACTTTAAGGAGACCTTTTCTAGCAACTAGATGTGATATGACAGATATGGAAAAAGGTGAATTAACTATGAGAGTTAATGACCAAGAAGTTACATTTAATGCTTAAAATCTATGAAATATCCTACTAAGGAAATGAAGATGTGTGTTTTTAGATGGATTTAATTGATTATTTGTGTAAAAGTCATTTTCAAAAATGTTGCGAAGTTAAATATAAAGAATAAGAGTTAGATAATCAGAAAGACATGGATTTCCAAGATAAGCTCGAGATTTTATCTACTGAAGATTCAAAATTTGTTCAAGAAATGTTTGAAATTTTTGATACAACAAAAATTAGTAAACCTCTTATTCCTTCTATTAAGGAATCCCTTGAAATTAAGATGAAGGAGCTTCCTACACATTTAATATATGTTTATTTAAGGAATTCATCTACATTATCACTCATCATATTCTCATATTTGACTTAATTACAAGAGAAAAAATTAATTGAAATTCTTAGGAATTTTAATAAAGTTTTCAAATTGACCTTAACCAATCTTAAGGGAATTAGTCCCTTTATTTGTATGCTTATGATCCTAATGAAAGATAATCATAAACTCTGGGTAGATACTTTTATTTTATATATGGATATTCTGGATATCATCAAATACCTATAGCTCCTGAGGATCAGAACAAGATTATGTTTACGAGCCCTTATGGGACGTTTTCTTTTAGAAGAATGTCATTTGGGTTATGTAATACACTTGCTGCCACTTTACAAAGGTGCATGATGTCTACTTTTTGCAACTTCACTGAGAAAGGGATATAAGTTTTCATGGATGATTTCTTAGTATTTGGAACTTTATTTGATTCATGTTTAGATCATTTAACAAATGTGCTAAAATGTTGTGAAGAGACTAACCTTATTCTCAATCGGGAAAAATGTCAATTCTTGGTCACAGAAGGAATTGTTCTGGGACATAAAATATCTGAAAATGGCATGGAAGTGGACCCGACAAAGATTCAAGTAATTTCAAATCTACCTCAACCTATCACTGTAAGGGGGATTGGAAGTTTTATAGGACATACTAGATTTTATAAGTGATATATAAAAGATTTCTTAAAAATTTCCAAGCCTTTATGCCATCTTTTAGAAAAAGATGTCATATTTAACTTTGATCAAGATTGCCTAAATGCATTTTATATATTAAAATAAAAATTAGTCACCACTTTTATTATAGTGTCACCTGATTGAGGGATGTCATTTGAGTTGATATGTAATGCAAGTTATTATGTTGTTGGGGCAATGTCAGGACAAAGACATTATAAAATTTTTAAAGTTATGCACTACACCAGTAAAACCCTTAATGAAGCTCAAATTAATTATACTACGAGTGAGAAAGAATTATTGACAATATTATATGATTTAGATAAATTTAGATCTTATTTAATTGAAATTAAATGTATTGTTCATACCGATCATTTTGTTATTATATATCTTATGTCAAAGAATGATGTTAAACTAAGAATAATTAGATGGGTCCTTCTGATGGAAGAATTCAAATCTAAGTAGTGGATAGGAAAGGATCGGATAATCAAATAGCTGACCATTTATCTAGATTGGATCAGAGAAATTCTTATACTTGAAGATGAAATTAATGAAAGTGTCTCTGATGAACAACTGTATGTTGTTACTGAGTGGTGCATTCTGTGGAATGATGACATAGTGAATTTTATTTTTAATGATATTGTCCCATATGTACTAACATACCATCAACAGAAAAAATTTATTCATGATGCTATATCTTACTTTTGGAATGAGTCATATTTATATAAAACATGAAAAGATCAAGTTATCATAAGATGTGCTCCTTTAGAAGAAACCTAGGAAATTATTTAGAAATGTCATGATTCTGAGTTTGGGGGACACTTTGGTGTTATTAGAAAACCATTTAAGATTTTGCAATTTGGGTTTTATTGGTTTGTTCTATTTAGGGATGTGAATTTATATATATAAACTTGTGATTGTTTCCAAAGAGTAGGTAATATATCTAAGCAAAATGAGATGCCCCAAACCTTTACTTTAGAAACTGAGATTTTTTTTTTGTTTGGGGTTTAGATTTTATGAGACTATTTATACCATCTATTGAAAAACTTCTACATTTTAATAGCTGTGAACTATGTCTCAAACAGATTAAGGCAGCAGCTCTTCCAAATTGTGATGCTCAAAGTGGAGCTAAAATTTTAAAGAGGAATATTTTTAATAGTTTTGGCATGCCTAGAGTGGCCATTAGTGATGGAGGAAGTCATTTTAAAAATAGGAAAATCAAGAGGATTTTAGAAAAAAAACTAGTTGATAAATATGAAATTAAACATATAATGATCATAGCTTACCATCCTCAAATTAGTGGTTTAGTTTAGGTATCTAACAGAAAAATCAAGAGGATTTTAGAAAAAAAAAACTGTCAATCCTAGTCGAAAGGATTGGTCTGTAAGACTAAATGATGCATTATGAGCTTATAACACTGCTTAAAAACTCTTATAGGAATGTTTTCTTATAGGCTCTTTTTTGGATAAGCTTGTCACTTGCAAGTGGAATTAGAACATAAAGCTTATTGAGTTGTTAAAGAATTTAATTGTAACTTAAAGAAAACTGGTGAGAAGAGATTATTGCAGTTAAATGAACTTGATGAAATTATACAAGAATCTTATGAAAATGCAAAAAAATTTATAAAGAAAAGATTAAAAATTGGCTTGATCAGAAGGTTTTTAGAAAATATTTTGAACTTGGACTAGGGGTTTTACCATGCAATATTTTATTGAAACTATTTCCTGAAAAATATAAGTACAGGTGGTCAGGGCTACTCACTGTAAATAAAGTTTATCCTTTCAGTGCAATTGATATTAAAGATTTTAAAAGAGGTATGATATTTAAAGTTAACGAACAAATACTTAAACTTACATAGGTGGAAATAAGCCTATAATTAATGAAGTTTTAATGTTGGGTCAACATGAATAAGAATTTGGATTCATCAGACTGATGATGTTAAACCATACGCTAATTGGGAGGCAACCTAAGGTATGTATTTGTGTGTTTATTTGAGTTTATAGTATCTTGTATTTTTGTTTGTTGTAGACTAGATTGTTTGATATTGATGTTATAGATGTCATGGATTAGTATTTCTTGTTACTCTGGATTATATGTGGACTTGTCTGTTGCGATATAGTAGTTCTTTTAATGCAGATTTCATGTTAAACTTATTGAACTAAGATTCACTTACTGCTATATATTTGTTATTTTTGTTTATACTTGTAGGTTTTCATGATAAACTCATGTTATAGAAAGTAATTCAGTTCTATTTTTTTATATTTATGTTTTGATTGTTATACATGTTAAAAATTAAGTTGGGGGGGGGAGAGAAATCTTTAAAGAAGCTAAACTTTATTTATCCTCATTAGCTTACATATAAAATTGATACCACTTTAAAATAACTTGTGGTATGTGGTGTTACTTTTAGGGTACTATAATTTTGATTTTAAGGATGTTAAAGAAGACTTAATTGAAATTTTTGGTGAATAGGACTATGCTAGAGTTAAGGTATTTAGTATGAGATAATAAGAATATGATTTTACTATTTATAATAAGAATTGTACATTTGAAAAACTAAGATTCTTATATTTACATTTGAAAAGAATTCAGACTCTATTAAAACTTATTTTCAAACTAATACTTATAACTTTCAAGTGGAGGAAAGTGATAAGTTTTTAACTTTAGGAGGAGGATAGTGAAATTCAAAACTATTTAAGGTCTATCCAGATATAGTAATCTTCATATAAAAGTGTTAAGGATTAAAAAGATACTGAAAGAAAAAGAAAAAGAAGAAAGAAAGAAAAATATATAAAAAGTGGGGAGAAGCATAATAAAAAATTGGTTTCACTTGAATCTTCTTAAATAAAAAAACTTAGATACAATCCTAAACTTATTTTTTATTCCAAAAACTATTAGCAATTTTTTTAGAAATAGAGTGTTTAAATTCTGATTTTATACTTTTAGGAATCCTATGTTTGACAAATTACAATTATTTTTAAAATAGATAGAAAATCAGGTTTCATAAGTTAAATACTAAATATTTTTATACCCTAGTCTTAACTCAATTCACTAGAATTTCTCCTAGGTTCCACCATGACATTCCTAATGCAAAATTATAGGAAATCTTGAAGAAACACATTGCCTCAAATCAATAAAATTAGTTTTAAAGTTGCAGTGTTACTTGAGCACAAGTAACGTTTAAGTTTAGGGGATTTTGATATGTCTTTCAAAATGCTTAATTTTCTTTATTTTTTACACTTGTTTTTCGATAAAACTATACTTTAAAGAAGGGTATTCTTCTGTTTTACTTGCAGGTATAACAGGTAGGACACGTTGAGCGAAACGGAGTTGAAAAGGCGCAAAAAGGAGTGGAATGAAGCATTTTGGAACCAACAAGTCCGGCTCCTAGGAGCCAGACTCTGAGTGTCAAGGCACTCCATCCAAGCACATTAGCGACGACTTATTGGCGCCTAGGTGACAACTTATTGGCGCCTAGGTGCCAGAACTAGTGCAACAACTCAAGAGGCTGACGCCTAAGCCCAAACTTCTAAGCACCAAGGCGCAGCCATTTTTCTGCAGTTGCTCCACCACGACATTGGGAGTTATGTGGTGGTTTTAAGTAGTTCGAGAGGAGATTCTTAAAAGAGTCAAAGCATTCTAAAGTATAAGGATAAGTGGAGAGAAGCCAAGGAGTCCTAAGGAGATTTACGGTTTGTAAATTTCCACTTTTCTTGAGAGATTGATGAGGGGTTTAGAGGAGAAATATGTAGGGGAAGCATTGTAACATTGCAGGGAGGACTTGGATTCATATTCAGAGAAACTTTTCAACTTTTTTCAAATTTGTTGCTATTTGTCTTAAATTTGTTGTAAACACATATTTACTGTATTTGTTTTGTTAAATGATCATGATTTCCATTGTAATCTTCATACTTTATGAGTAAAATTCATTTTCTTTTCTCTTGTGATGAATAGGTAGGATTTGTAGAATGTGTTGAATACTTTAGAATTGGATTTTAATACTAATGTGATGATCATTCCTTCTATGCTTCATTTACTTTTTGTACTGGTCATATGAATTGTTAAAATTTATTGTGAATCCAAAAGACTCAGAAGACTGATGTCGTATGCTCTTATAGATGTCAGTGTGATGTATGCAATTATTGTTTATTTCCTTATTTTTAATTCTTAACTTTCAACAAAGCCAAAAACTTGATCCTAAGCAAAAGCTAGGTAAATTCCTAATGTCAAAGCAAGTAAGAATACATTTATATCATTTAATAATTTGTTGTAAACACATATTTACTGTATTTGTTTTGATAAATGATCATGATTTCCATTGTAATCTTCATGCTTTGTGAGTAAAATTCATTTTCTTTTCTCTTGTGATGAATAGGTAGGATTTGTAGAATGTGTTGAATACTTTAGAATTGGATTTTAATACTAATGTGATGATCATTCCTTCTATGCTTCATTTACTTTTTGTACTGGTCATATGAATTGTTAAAATTTGTTGTGAATCCAAAAGACTCAGAAGAGTGATGTCGTATGCTCTTATAGATGTCAGTGTGATGTATGCAATTATATGTTTATTTCCTTATTTTTAATTCTTAACTTTCAACAAAGCCAAAAACTTGATCCTAAGCAAAAGCTAGGTAAATTCCTAATGTCAAAGCAAGTAAGAATACATTTATATCATTTAATATGGGATACTACATAAGTATATGTATTGTTATCAAGTAATATAGGACTTTTTTATTAAGTCCCAAATATCGAACCTGCAAGGAAAATATAATATGCACTTTATAAAATAGGAGAAATTAGATAATCAAAATTCTACTAAGAAAAAATTTTCTACTTAAACTCTAGATACTAAAAATAAATGAAGGTTCAATTCTTTTTGTAATTTTTGGTTGTTGAAAATAAACTAAGCAACTAACTAACTTGACTAGATATTTACAATATGAAGTTCCTTATCATGAATCAATAATAAGTATAGAAATTTTTTTATGGAATTATTCTAATTGTTTTATGCCAAATAGGAGCAATAATATTCTTTACACTTACTAAAGATGCTATAAAGAACATTGATTATTCTATAGTTTGAATAGTTTTGAAGACAGGTTAGGTAAGGAAGATACTAGCTCTCACTCTAGAGTTCCCTCTTCTCCCTCCATCTGATACTAACATCTCGTATCAAAACCTAAAACTATAAATCAAATTGAGGGCTTTAGTCTGTCACTCTAAAGTCCTCTAATTCTACACCCTTCAAAATTTATTTCCCTATTTATTTACACTCAACCCCATGAACTACATTCTTATCCATGAAATCAAATGTGATTCTTAACATTTGTTGAATGAGACAATACTATCTCAGATCTTATATGTTCTTACAACAGGTATTAACATCTTAATTAGTTAAATCAAGAAGTAAATGAAGTGCAATGTTTAAAATCATCACAACTTCTTCCAACATTAAAGTTTAATACTTCACACAACTTCCCTCTAATACTTAATCACTTATCATTTTAAGGAAAAAGATAAAGAAAACTACTCAGAATTCACGGAGAAAACACAACCACACTTCAGTTTTAAAGTAAAAATAAGTAGAAGTCATGCACATAAACAAGAAGTCTAAATTAAAACCAAATGTTATACAAAGATAAAAAAATTATCTCAAATTCCTCTCCAACAAATGTCTTGAAGTTCCTTTGATTATCTTCCTTCACTCACAATACAAAATACACTTAAAATAAAAAGAAAAGGTGGGAGGTGATGACGACGGCGACGTATGTGGTGGTTGGCACTGGTCGTCCTAGATGGATGATGAAGATTCGCCTCTTCCATGGATGATCCAAGTCTTCTTTTACAAAAATTCAAAAAGTCCCTTGGTGTCTCCTCAAAATGTTTCCCCATTCAATGAATCTTTTAAAAGTTTCCTCCTTTCAAAATTTAATTGAATGAATTTTTTGAATGAATTTTACAAAATTTAATTGAATGAATTTTAGTGTCCATTAACTATTTCCCACATTTTTACCAAGGGTTGCTTTAAACACCTCTTCAAAAATTCATCCAAATTCAATGATTTGGCAAATAACTATTTCTGGCACTTAAGCACAGGGTACCTAGAGCTTAGGTACGGCTCTCTCTATTTAACTGGAGAGTAAGCATCAGTCCTTGTCGCTTAGGCGTCTCAGTCTCTCGCGCTTAGGCGCCTCAGTTCATTTTTTGCACCTTTCTTCATTTTTGCTCCAAATTTGACATTTTTCACTCCTTTACTACTTTTAGCTCTTAAGCACGGGGTGCCCGGTGCTTAGACGCGAGCCTCTCGCGCTTAGGCGCCTCAGTTCATTTTTTGCACCTTTCTTCATTTTTGCTCCAAATTTGACCCTTTTTCACTCCTTTTAGCATTTTTCATCCATTTGATTGCACCTGAAGAAAAACACACAAATATCTTTCATTAAAGCACAGTATCTCAAAAATAAGTATAAAAATGTGTACATAATGACTATATATTTTAGGTGTATCAAAATCCCCCAAACTTAAAATGTTACTTGTCCTCAAGTGACACTCCAATCCTTTAAAAACAAAATAAGTAGATTATGTATATAAAAAATTTTTATTAAGCATAATTTTACTTACTATATTATATCCTTAAGCTTAAGAGTTTCTCAAGTCTTATACTTTAAAAAGATCAGATGTGGAACCAATGTTTGATTAGGCACTAATCCTCAAGCTTCTCCTCCCTTTTTCAACTTTTTTTAGGCAATGATTACTATATCTGGATAAGCCTTTAATGATTTTGAATTCCACTCTTCCTTTCCTAAAGCAAAGAATTGATATATTTCCTTTAATTAAAAACATAGTAATAATTTTGAAAATTACTTTCAATAAAAGAAATTTAAGTTTTGAAAATAAAAGTCTAATTCTTCTACATTTTTTAAAAATACAATTTCTCATACTTAAGATAGTTACACAATATTTATCATTTCCACACTAAAAATTTTTAACTTTAAGTTTTTCTTCATTACTATAGGTTTTAACTAAATTCTCTTACTCATTTCCATATTCAAAATTTATTTTCTCTAATATAACTTCATATACATCATCATTTTTCTTCAAATTAAAATCAAATTTATTTGAAGTATATTTGAGAACAAATAAATTTCAAGTTTTTAGAAAAACTTTTCATTCTCCACCCCCCCCGCAAAACATAAATTTTTAATAAGATAAAACATTTTAGCATCATATATATAGGCAAGAATAAAAACTGAAAATAACATGCTTGCAGGAATTTTGACAACCTAAATATACAAGTACAAAAATTAAATACAGGAGTAAAAATTAAATTGATTTAATTTTAATTTACTTAACATATAGAAACTCATTAGACTTTTATGAAGAGAAGAATAATATAAAAGCAAGCAAACATACTAAAAAAAATTCACAACTGCAACATAAAGAAAATATCCAGTAGCAATTTGAAAATTTCAAACATGAAGTTCTTAAGTGAAAATTAGCAATATTTTAAACCTTCATAGGATTCAGAATTAAGTTCAACACAAAATAACTAAAACACTAAAAAACACAGCTAAAACAATTACTACCACAAAAATAAAATAAAAATACATCACAATAGTGTCTAACAAAACAAAACACAGACTAAACTATCAGTCTCAAACAAACAAACAAAAAAGTAAGTTCAGTATAACTGTACCATAAAAAGTTCACAACAGTACATAAAAACTAAACTAAACTATAGAACCAGTCTGATCATCCTCTTCCTCCTCAACATCACTCTCATCACTATGTCAAACAGCTGCAGGCACATATGATGGATATTTTGGATATTGAGGGAAAACTACACTCTGGTCACCTCTCATGAGGTTTTCCACACATGAGTGGAATTTTTCCTCATAATCACTATGTCTTCTCATATCTTCATCTATATGTTCTACAAAATTTTCTAAATTTAATACCTTATCAGTGGTATAGTTGACATTGTTCAATATCCTCTACAATAATTGTGACTGAGAATCAAATCCAGAAGTCTGACCCTGTGATGTAGAAGCACTTGAAGTAGAAGCTTGAGATGTAGAAGCACCTGTGAACCGCTAGAAAATCCATCTCTCCATCCAAAATTTGAATGATTTAAATAGGACTTCACATTGACACTAGTAATGGGCTTGAGTGGCTACAGTATCTCCTCCCAGCTATCAAATCTAACTCCAGCCTGCTTGCATAATGAAAAGATCAAGGATTTAAATCCCAAAGCTGTAGTAATAGTAGTGATGATAAAATTGTTAATAACATCATAAATCAAAGCTCCAATTCGATGGGCTTGAACTGTTGAATATAATAGTTCAAGGTTGCTCTATCTCGAGTTACTTCACTAAGATGATTTGTAGGCAACAAACGAGCAGAAATAAAGTAGTGACATGCTTTCACTGTGGCATTGATACACCTAAAATATATAGTGTTTTTAGACACATTTTTATACCTATTTTTGAGATATTGCGCTTTAATAGAAGTTATTTTTGTGTTTTTCTTGCAGATATAAGTAAAAATGAAAAACATGCTTAAAAGAGTGAAAAAGGATCAAATTTGGAGCAAAAAGGTGAAAAATTGTGCGAAAGAGTTTTGGCGCCTAAGCGCCAGATCCGGCGCTTAAGCACCGGTTAAACAGAGAAAGCCACACCTAAGCGCTGAGACCCCACGCTTAAGCGCTAGAGGCAGTTACTAGACGAGTAAAATCGATTTTCACAAATTTCGAATAGGTTTTTGAGGCTACCCATCTGCTTAATAGGTGGTTGTAACCACCATGGACGAAAATTATCATGAAAGGATGTGCCTCTTGGGTAAATACATCGAATCAAGAAATATTTTGAAGAGATCCCAAGGCACCTCTTGGAAAACTATAAAAGAAAGAAGAGAGGACTTAAAAAAGAGTCCTGAAAATATTAACAAGTTTTGAAAGTTCTTCTCTGGGGAGTTAGTTTGGAGAGATTTTCAGGAACCACTTTTTACTTTTTATTTACTTTATCTTTTTTATTATTTTGTTTTGAGTGATTTTAAAAGAGAAGAGATTCAAAGGAACTTCAAGAGTGTGGTGGAGGACTTAAGGTAAGTGTTTATCTTTACTAGACGAGTAAAATCGATTTTCACAAATTTCGAATAGGTTTTATAGGCCACCCATCTGCTTAATAGGTGGTTGTAACCACCATGGACGAAAATTATCATGAAAGGACGTGTCTCTTGGGTAAATACATCCAATCAAGAAATATTTTGAAGAGATCCCATGGCACCTCTTGGAAAACTATAAAAGAAAGAAGAGAGGACATAAAAAAGAGTCCTGAAAATATTAACAACTTTTGCTGGGGAGTTAGTTCAGAGAGATTTTCAGGAACCACTTTTTATTTACTTTATCTTTTTTATTATTTTGTTTTGAGTGATTTTAAAAGAGAAGAGATTCAAAGGAACTTCAAGAGTGTGGTGGAGGACTTGAGGTAAGTGTTTATCTTTTTTTTTATACTACTTTTGATTTTAATCAAGACTTGTTGCTAGTTTGACAATGATTTCTTCTTTTAAAATAAAGTGTGGTTTTGTTTTCTCCATGGATTCTGAGTAGTTTTCTTTATCTTTCTTCTTAAAATGATAAGTAATTAAGTTTTGG
>NW_018165508.1:63154-67809 GCF_001263595.1 Phalaenopsis equestris
TTTAGGTTTGGTTTTGATATGAGAATGTTAGCCCCCAGGTAGAGGGAATCGAGGGAACTCTAAAGTGAGAGCTAGTATCTTCCGTTTCAAAGACAGGAATTTGTTCCTTTGGATGGAGAATGGAATTAAGTTTAGTGTTAGAATTTGTGTTAGAAGTTGTTGTTTTCATGTGGTTTAGTGTTTAAATCTTATTTTTAGTATTTATGACTTCTTTATGTGTAATGATTGTTGTATATTTGTATTTAGGACAATTTTCTCATCCAAGACAATTTGGAGTGAGAATTAAGTGTTTAAAAGTATTTGTACTTGTTTGTGAATTAATATAAGTTTGTTTGTGTGAAAATTTGTGTTATTTTTAGCCTCAAATTGAAATAGTTATTATAGAGAATTTTGAGAGAGAGTGGAGTTATAGAAAGTTGAAAAATAGTCATTTAAGTGCTATGAAACTATTTAGGGGTGGTTTACTTAGGCAAATAGTGCATTTTACTTTAATTGGAAAATTTTGAAAATCATGCACTGGCGTCTGAGCGCCACAACTCGCGCTTAAATGCGAGCCAACCCGAGGCAGGTTCTTAGCGCCACTTACCCGTGCTTAAGCGCCAGTTCACGAAAATCGGTTTGCGAATGGTTAAAAGTGAAATTTTGGCACGAAAATCACCATTTTTACACCTCCTGTCACCATCAACCTCTCAAAATCGAGATTATGGAAGTCTAGGGAACATCTAAAGTGAAGATTTCTTAGTGGAATCAAGTGAAATTTGCTAGATCCAAGTTCCTTGAGGTAAGAGTTTTACTTCTATGCAAAAATTTTGGATTTTCACCATGTATTTTGAGCACATTTGGAGAAATTTGAAAATTCACTATTCATGGTGAAAAATGAGAAAAAGATCTCTGAAAATTGCATGGGAAGTGTAGATTATACTTTGAAAGTTTAGTTTAGTAATTTAGACTTGATTTTTGAAGTTATTTTTGGAATTTATAAAATTTGTAAAATGGCACCAAGAAAGAAGAGGAGCAAATGAAAGAGCCCTTTCGATTCGAGTAAATTTGTTAGTTTGAAGGCTCAAGAAAATACTGTGATGTGTTGCAATCATGGAAACTGATTCAGGATCAGTGTTTTAGGAATCCAGGTGGAGCCCAGGTGGAAAAAAAAAAAGTTTGTCTCGTTCACCGACAGTGGGAACGATTCTGTTGTTTCCCTACTGTGGCGGTTATTCTGTTGTTAGGGAGTTCTATGCAAACCTCCCTGAGGCTGAAGACAATAGTGTCATGGTTCGAAGAAAGTTGGTACCTTTTTCACCGGAGGTAATCAACTTGTTTTATTATCTTCCACCTGATACGTTATGTTTTTATGAAAATTATAGTCCGACTAAAGCGGAGCTAGACGAGATTATTTTTTACTTGACTATTGGGAGAGGACTTTGGAATATCACTAATGAGAGGAGAGTCAACTTCCTAACTTTAAAGTTATGTGGACCTTCAAAGGCCTGGCACTATTTTATTTCTGCTAGTCTGCTACTAACAAATCATCTCAGTGAAGTGACCCGAGAGAGTGCGACGTTAAATTATTGTATCAAGGAAGGAAAACTCATCAACATAAGAGCTTCGATTTGTCAGACTATCATCAGTTTTGCAACTGTCGTTACCACTACAGGTCTGGATGTGGGATTATTTTCCTTAAGCTTTTCTTTGTGTGAGTAGTTTGGAGTTAAATATGATAGTTGGGAGGAAGTTTTGTTACCACTAAAGCCCATAACTAAGGTGAATGTGAAGAATTGTTTTGAGCATTCTATTTTTGGCTAGAGAGGAGGATTTTCTAGGAGTTATGGAATGGAGATGTCTACTGCTTCTACCTCTGATGCTTCTTCATTTAGACCATCCACCTCACGTGCTTCTACATCTAGAGGTAAGTCTACCGAGACCCAAGATCAATTATTGTAGAGGATGATGGATAATATTAATTTTACCGTTGATAGGGTACAAAATTTAGAGCATTTTGCAGAGCATACTAATAGTTATAATAGGAGCAAAAGTGATTATGAAGAGAAATTTCACTCATCTTTGGAGAGCCTCATTAGGGGTAACCAAGTAGTGCAATTTCCTCCATATCTTAGATACCCTGATTATGAGCCTACAAAAGTTTGGAATAGCGGTGATTCAGAGGATGTGGAGTAGAACTAAGAGATTTATTGTATGATTGCAATATGATTTGAACTATGTGGTCCGGGCTTGCTACATTTGCATCTGTGTGTTGATTTGAACTATTTGATGTGGTTTGTACTTTTAAGTTTAAGTGGGAATTGTGATGTGATGTGTTTTCATGTTTTGGACTTGAGCCATGTATATTTGTGTACTTGTTTTGTGATGTGTGAGACTTTTATTTTTAATTGTATTGTAATGTTTGTGTTAGTTAGTAGTTTGTTTTAAATTTCTAGGGTAGTAACTGTTGTGAGTTTTTTTATTTAGTTAGTTTAGAACTTAACTTAATTCTATGTCTTTTGTAAAGTTGAAAATCTTGCTAGCGTAAATCTTAAATTTGAAACTTAGGAAACTGCTACCCTGTATTTTTCTTTCGTCATGTTTGTGAGTTTGATTTTCTGTTGAGATTGTGAAGTCAAGTTAGTGTGTTAGTTTGCTTTTATTTTTATACCCACTGTTTAGAAGTCTATTGAATCTCTACATGTTAAATTGAAATGAAAATATTAGAAAATTTGATCAAAATTAATTTTATTCTTTTTTTTAGTTTTATACTTGTATCATTGGTGTATAAAAATTCCTGTAAGCATGTTATTCTTTTTTTCATTCATGCTTATATAAATTTGATGCTAAACTGTTTAATGTGATAAAAATTTAAGTTTGTGGGGGGATGAAAAATATTTTCAAAACTTTAATTTTATTTGTTCTCAAATGAACTACAAGTGAATTTGATTTGAAAGGAAAAATTGATCATGTATATGAAGTTATATTAGGGAAGTAAAATTTGATTTTAGAAATGAGTAGAGAATTTAATTGAAATTTTGAGTAATGAAGAAAAACTTTAAGTTAAAAGTTTTTAGTGTAGAAAATGATTAATATAAGTAACTATCTTTAGTAAGAAACATCATATTTTGGAAAATTTTAGAAATTTACTTTTATTTTTAATACTTAAATTTCTTTTATTAAAAATAATTTTTAAGGCTATCATTATATTTATAAGTAAAATTTTTGTATCAAGACTTTACTGTAGGAAAGAAAAAGTAGAATTCAAAATTATTAAAGGCCTATCCAGATATAGTAATCATTACCTAAAAAGAAAAGAAAAAAAATGAAGAAGAGAAAAAGAAAAAAAAAAGAGAAAAGAAAAAGAAAAAGAAAAAAAATTATAAGGGAGGAGAAGCTTGAGAATTAGTGCCTATACAAAAATTGATTCTAAATTTGATTTTTGTAAATTACAAGACTTGAGAAAATCTTAAGCTTATAGATATAATATAGTAAGTAAAATTATTCTTAATAAAAATTTTTAAATGGAGATAATAAAAGAACTAAATTCTAAGTTTGGAAGACATAATATTTCTGAATTAGATAGGAACTCATATTTTCATCTTTCTTAACATTAAAAATTTATAAAATTTAACTTTGTCTCATTTACAGAATATTTTTTTCTAAATTGGACTACTATATTTCTAAATCTAAATTTTAGTAAATCCTAAAGAAACTCGTATACATATCATACATATTTAGTTTTTAAAGATTGAAGTGTCACTTAAGGACAAGTAACATTTTAAGTTTGGGGGATTTTTATACGCCTAAAATATATAGTGTTTTTAAACACATTTTTATACATATTTTTGAGACATTGCGCTTTAATGGAAGGTATTTTGGTGTTTTTCTTTTAGGTAAAGGTAAAGAGGTGAAAAATGCTTAAAGGAGTGAAAAATGATCAAATTTGGAGCAAATAGGTGAAAAATGTGACAAAGTATTTTGGCGCCTAAGCGCCGGGTAAACAGAGAAGGTCGCGCCTAAGCGCCGGGTAAACAGAGAAGGTCGCGCCTAAGCGCCAGAGGCCCTACGCTTAAGCGCCAGTGGCAGTTATTGTACGAGTGAATTTGGTTTTTGTAAATTTTGAAGAGGTTTTTGAGGCACCTATTTGCTTAATAGATGGTTACAACCACCATGAATAAAAATTATTGCGAAAGGTTGCATCTCTTGGGGAAATACATCGAATCAAGACACATTTTGAAGAGATACCAAGGCACCTTTTGGAGAATTATAAAAGACAAAAGATTGGGACTTTGAAAGAGGTCCTGAAAGTACTGGGAAAGTTTTGAAAGTTCTAAAATTGGAGAGATAGTTGGAGAGATTTTCAGGCACTACATATTTATCCTTTCTTTTATTTTACTTTTATAATGAGAGTGTTATAAAAGATAACAGATTCAAAGGAACTTCAAGAGTTTAGTGGAGGACTTGAGATGAGTTTTTATCTTTTGTTTTAAACTACTTTTAGTTTTAATTGAGACTTTTTGTTGGTTTGACAATGATTTCAACTTTTAAACTAAAGTGTGACTTTGTTTTCTCCATGGATTCTGAGTAATTAAGTTTTGGATGAAAGTTGTGGAGAGTATTGATCTTTAATGTTGGAAGAAGTTGTGATGATTTAAATCCATGTACTTCATTTA
>NW_018165508.1:68290-79168 GCF_001263595.1 Phalaenopsis equestris
TCTTCCCTGTTGGTTCGATATTCAGGTCTTAATCAAAAAGTTTTATATTACTTGATAACGATACATATGCTTGGGTAGTATCCCAATATAAATATATATAAATTAAAAAGTTAAATTCTTATTTTTCTTCAGAATCAAGTTTTTTGTTTTGTTGCAAAATAAGGAAATATAAGTGAAAAATATCATCAGAACTATTGTTATACTGTGCATAAGCATTAAGTGTCGGGATCAAGCATCCTATTTTGAAGTGGGGAAGTTAACTCTTCTTTCATTAGTAATCTTCCATAATCCCCTTCCACCAGTCAACGATGAAATAATCTCATATAACTCCTCCTAATTAGGACTATAGTTCGAATAAAAGCATAACGTGCTAGGAGGAAATTTGTAAAACTGATTCATTACCTCAGATGAGAAAGGCATTGTCTTTCCTCTAAACATGACTCATTCTTCTTCAGCCTCGGGGAGATTTGCATAGAACTCCTGAACAATAGAAATAATTGCCACAACAAAAAAAGAACAAAACCGCTCCCACTCTCCCAAACTCTTGAAACAACACTCAGGGATCAATTTGCTTAATTGTAGTGCATCACTTTATCGATCCTGAACTCTCGCACTAACAAATTTAAACTTGCTTGAATCTAATTGAGCATTTTCTTTGCTCCTCTTCATTCTTGGTACCATTTCTAAAAATCATATAAAATTCACAATAAATTCTGAATTCAACTCTAAATCATTAAACTTAACTCCTAAAAGCTTAAACTATCAAATCTATGCATTTTTCATAATTTTCTCTCAAATTTTCACCATGAATAGTGATTTTCGGGTAGATCCATAATGTGCTCAAAATATATGGTGAAAATAAAAAAATTTTACATAAAAAAGTGAAGCTCTTACCTCAAGAAGATCAAATCTAACAATTTTTTCTTCAAACCACCAAGAAATCCTTAATCGCAAATTCTAGAGGAAGGGGGATGAAGTCGAGGGCAAAAAAGGTGTTTTTCGAACTCAATAGTCACTTTAAACCGTTCGTGAACTAGTTTACGTGAATCGATGCTTAGGCGCCCGTCTCTTGGTTATGGCAGCGCTTAAGCTCAGGGACTTGGAGCTTAAGCGCCAGTGCACAAATTTTGATTTTTTTGATTTAAGTAACATACACTTCTAGCCTAAGTCAACCAACCCTACCTGGTCTCATATATCTTTAATAACTATATTCTTCCCTTTTAAGTCTCCTCTTTCTCAAGATTCACCAATCTTAACTAATTCGATTAAACACAAAATAACACAAAATTTCACACAAACAAACACTTATATTAATTCACAAACAATTACAAACATCTTCAATACATAGATTCTCAATCCAAAGATTCTTGGATGAGATATTTTCTAATTCAAACACTAAACGAACATAACATTAAAAACACACTAAACAAACTTAACTTTAACAAACAAACACTAAACAGTCAAACACTAAACAAAGAACTTAATTCCACTCTCCATTCGGTGGAACGAATCCTAACTTATCATTAGTCTCTCCTTCAGCATTTGGAATGTAAATCTGATAAAACAGATGGTGGTTAATAACTCTGGTTGAATTTGCTTCAATCCATTTATTTTTCAAATACATAACCTTGTCTCCTTATTATGTAAGACTATTATGGCTAAATTGCATCTTAAGTTATCATCACATATGATCTATATGTGCATTAACTTCCATCACTTTCGCTTCAATTGAAGTCACGTCAGCCTCAATTTTAGCAATTTTCTCTGTTATTCCTTCGATACTAACCGCTAGGAAACCGTTGTACAACTCTTGTGTACTCTAACTAAAGAATTTCTTCATCATTGCTTCCTTTTTTTTCCTTCAAATTACTCTCCCAAGATGAAATCTTTTAAAATCTCTCTTTTCTTTAGAATTTAGGGTTAAAATGGAAGTGTGGTGAGACTTCTCCTCATACCCTTCTATTTATGGTCACTAAACTTCCTTTATAACTCCTATTCATGTCTTAGAATTGTCATCCCATGATAAAGCTAACCAAATCTCGGTTAAAACTACTAGAAATCAAAATTCACACATGTTTTTATCTACAGCGCTTATTAAGCGCCAGTGCTCAATTTAACACAGGTCAGCTTAACGTCTAAAAACTCATTCTAACATGTCTAATTCATCTTTTTAAGGTATTAGAATAATTACTAAATCATTATAAATTCAAAATACTACCATGATTTTCTAAATCAAACAAAACAACTTAACATTCAAAACAAACACACCGATAACTGTAGGTTGTCTCCCACAAAGCGTTTGGTTTAATGTCGTCAACCTGACGTAACCAGTGCTTATTATGGTTGACCCAACTGCATAAGATCATTCAATTTAATTTGATCCCCCTAAAAAGTTGGGTTTCAGCTTGTGACCATTCACTTTGAATATTTTATCAGTTTTAAGATCTTTGATATCCACAACTCCAAAGGGATAAACTTTTATCACAATAAATGGGCCCATCTGCTTAGACTTAAGTATTCCTGGAAATAATCTTAACCTTGCATTATATAACAAAACATGTTGCATTGGCTAAAAATTTTTAGTGAGAATCCTTCGATCATGCCACATCTTTATCTTTTCTTTATAAATCTTAGCATTTTCATAAGATTCATTCCTTATCTCTTCAAGCTCATTTAATTGCAATAGTCTTTTCTCACCAGCATCCTTTAAATTGTAGTTGAATTCTTTAATAGACCAATATGTTTTATGCTCAAGTTCAACTCGTAAATGACAAGCTTTCTCAAATATTAGCTTGTATGGGGACACTACTATAAGAGTTTTGTATGTAGTCCTATAAGCCCACAAAGCATAGTCAAGTTTGACTGACCAATCTAGTTTTATTGGATTTAAAGATTTTTCTAATATTCTTTTAATTTGACGATTAGATAATTTAACCAAACCGCTTATCTGTGGATGATAATCATTAGTAATTTGATAGTTACTAGATATTTTTTTAATAATTTCTTCATCATTGCATTTCTAAAATGACTTCCTCTGTCAGTTATGATCACTCTCGACATCTCAAATCTACAAAATATATTCATTTTCAAAAACTTTGCAACACTTTGAGCATCACATCAAGGTAAAACAACAACTTTTATCCATTTGGATACATAGTCTACTGCTAATAATATATATAAATTTTCACAAGATGATATAAATGGTCCCGTGAAATCTAATCCCCAAACATCAAATATCTTAATTTCTAACACATAATTGAGGGGCATCTCATTTGTCCTAGAAATATTGCTTCCTCGTTGACATCGATCATAATTTTTAATATAAGCGTTATTATCTCTAAAGAATGTTGGCCAATAAAATCCAAATTGTAAAATTTTGTATGTTGTTTTATCAACACCAAAATGTCTCCCAAAATCAGAATTATGAAATTTTTAGATAATTTCATAAGTTTCTTCTAAAGGAACACATCTTCAAATAATAAGATCATTTCCTTATTTATATAAAAATGGATCATCCCCAGATAAAAATTTCCTCTTCGATAAAAATTTCCTCTTCTGTTGATATGTCATTCCATATGGTATAATATCACTAATAATGAAGTTCATAATGTCGGCATACCATGAAATACGCCACTCATTAACATTGAATAATTCTTCATCTGGAAAATGTTCATTAATTTCTTTTTTTCAAAACAGAGTGGTTTTTCTAATTCAAGTCTGGACAAATGATCTGCAGTTTGATTCTCAGCTCTTTTCCTATCTATTATCTCAAAGTCAAATTCTTACAAAAGAAGAACCATCTTATAAGTCTTAATTTTGTTTCCTTCTTTTAATAGCAGAATGATCTTTTTGCACAATATGTTTAGTTCCAATTAAGTATGATCTAAATTTATTAAAAGCATATAGTACTATTAAAGCATATACTATTATTAAAAGCATATAGTACTATTAATAACTCTTTCTCAGTTGTGGTATAATTAATTTGAGCTTCATTAAGAGTTCTACTAGCATAGTACATTACTTAAAAAATCTTATCATGCTTTTGTCAAACAGCTCCAATAACATAATCACTTATATCACACATCAATTCAAAAGTTTTTTCCTAATTTGGTGAAATAATAATTGGTGCAATGATTAATTTTTCTTTTAATAATTCAAAAGCTTTTACGCACTCCTTATCAAAATTAAAAATTACATCTTTTTAAGTAAATGACATAGAGGCTCAGCAATTTTTGAAAAGTTTTTAATAAATCGCATGTAGAATCCAGCATGCCCTAAAAAACTCCTAAACTCCTTCACACTTGTTGGGTAAGGTAAATTAGAGATCACTTGAATTTTTGCAGGGTCTACTTCCATACTATTTTTTGAAATCTGATGTCCCAAAACAATTCCTCCTCTTACCATAAATTAGTATTTTTCTCAATTAAGGACTAAATTTGTTTCTTCACAGCGCTTAAGAACTTTTCGTGAATGTTTCTAACATGAGTCAAATGAAGTTCCAAACACTGAAAAATAATCCATAAAAAAAATCATCCATAAAAACTTTGAAAAACTTTGATTCCTTTTTCAATTAAATCACAAAAAATAACCATCATACATCTTTGAAATGTAGTAGGGGCATTACATAAACCAAAGGACATTCTTCTAAAAGCAAATGTACCATAATGACTAATAAAAATTGTTTTCTCTTAATCCTCGATAGCTATTTGTATTTGGTGATAACCAGTATATCTATCCATAAAATAAAAGTATTTATGCCCAACTAGTCTATCCAGCATTTGATCTAGAAAGGGTAGTAGAAATTGATCTTTCATAGTGGCGAGATTTAATTTTCTATAATCAATGCATATTCATCATCCTGTGACATATCTAGTTGGTTTTAACTCATTATGTTCATTCATAGTCACAGTCACTCCTTTCTTAGGAATGCAGTGAATCAGATATCTAAAATAGTGTAGATAATTTCTGCACCTAACACTTTAAAATCTCTTTCTTAACAACTTCTTTCATAACAATAATTAATCTCCTTTGAGGATCAGCCCTGGGTTTGCAGTTCTCTTCCATATGAATTCTATACATACAAATTGAAGGACTGATTCCTTTTATATCAACAATTGTCCATCCAAAGGCTTTCTTGTAACTCTTCAAAGTTTTTATTAAACTCATTTCTTCTTCTGTAGTTAATTTTGAGGAAATTGTAACAGGTAATGTTGAGGAATCACCTAAAAATGCATACTTTAAATGTTCGGGAAATAACTTCAACTCAAGCTCAGGAGGTTTTTTAATTAATGAACAAAAAGATGTATCTTTTTCTGCCATGTCCAAAACTTCAAAACTTTCTTGAACATAATTTGAACCTTCATTATAAAAATCTTTACATTGATCTAATTCCTATTCTTGCTCGTGTTCCAACTCATTCATTTCAAATTTTTCTTCATAATTTTTTTTGAAATGACATTCACTTACATATCTTATCACATCAATTCTATAACATTCATCATCTTTGCCTTTTGCAGGATATTTCATTGATTTGGAAATGTTAAACGTAACTGTCTGATCATTGACGTGCATACATTGCTCTTCCTGTAAGTAGGAAAGGTCTCCCCAAAATGATAGGTATCTCCTTATCTTCCTCTATATCTAGCATAATTAAATCAACATGAAAGATAAATTGATCCACTTTCACTAAAACAACTTTTATAACTCCTTTAGGATATGTTATTGAATGCTCTGCTAACTGTAGAGTTACAGTAGTAGGGGGTATTTTTCCTAATCTCAATCTTTTTAATATTGATAATGACATAATATTAATGCTTGCATCTTAATCACATGAAGCTTTCCCATAAAATATGCCTCCTATTGCACGTGGAATTGTAAAGCTACCAGGATCTTTAAGCTTTTTAAGGAAGCTTTTTCCAAATTATAGTACCGCACTCTTCACTAAGTACAACAATCTCATTATCTTCGAACTTCCTTTTTCTGTTAAGAATATCCTTCATAAACTTCACATAGCTTATCATTTTTTAAGGCTTCTTATCCTTCATAAACTTCACATAGCTTAGCATTTTTTTAAGGCTTCTGCAAATGGAATATTAATTGTAAGTTTCTTAAAAATTTTCAGAAATTTTGAAATTTTTTTATCCAACTTCTGTTGACAGGGCCTCTAAGGAAATGGATGTGGTGGTTTTTCCAAGTCAACTTTAAGTGGAGAAATACATCTGTTTTTCCAAGTCAACTTTAAGTGGAGAAATAGATCTGTCTAAACCTTTCGGAGTTTCCTCTTCAAGCTCTTCAATTTCTTTTCTCTCTACCTCAGATTCTTTTTGAATTCTACCTTCCAATTCTCTTCTGCTTCTAAGTTGAACAGTTTTTACTTGTTCTTTATTCTGGTGTTTTGGATTTACTTCAGTATTACTAGGAAATGTTCCTTGGGATATATTACTTAATGAGTTTGTTATTTAACTCAATTGATTCTCAATATTTCTAATTGTAGCTCCTTGACTTTGTAACTGATTTCCCATTTGTAACACCACTTCTTCTACCGATAATTTTTCTCCTTAAATTGTAGATCACTGTTAAAACATGGAGGATAAGTATGCCTATAATTACTATTCCCTTGATTGTTCCAGTTTCCTAATTGGTTTACTTGATTTTTCTCCCATTGTTGATTATTACCACCCGAAGTATAATTCCAGTTAAAGTTGTGATGGTTATTCCAACCTAGGTTATAATAGTTTGAATATGGGTTATTTTGTTTATTATTTATGACATTCAAAGTTTCTAATGATGCTTTATAATCTACCATTTGGACTAATGAATTATACTCAATCATTACAATTGGTTGAGAAAAATTTATTCCAAATTGGTCTAACTTCATTAAAATTGTAGCAACTAAATTGTAGAAACTAGATTTGCTAACATTGTAAAAGCATCAAATTCATGAATATTGGCTCCTCTCTTAGGATTTACTCTTTCAGAAGGCCAATGAAAATTATTAGTAGTCGTCTCTTCAATTAAAGCATAAGCGTCATGAAATGGTTTTGACATCTTTTGACATCAATAAACCAAATCGATAATAGATTTAAGAGATCCAACTAATTCATTATAAAAGGTTTGAATTATTAATCAATTTAGCATAGCATAGTGTAGACACATTTTCAGTGGTTCTTTAAATCGTTCTCATGCTTCATAAATGGATTCCTCTCCAAACTTACAAAAAGATGTAATATCATTTTTAAAATTTACTGTAAAACGCATTACGCATACATTACTATGAAACAACATAAAATAAAAACACACAAAAAAGAACTATATATAAAAACAACACTACAATATTCATATAATAAATCTAAAAAATTAAATAATAATTTCTAAAAATAAAAATTTTGCTTTCTAAAAATCTCTTTAAAAATAGATACGGAGATATGTTTTGATGGGTATAACTTGGGTGACAGGCAGAAACACTTACCAAGCTAATCCAACTTCTTTACACACTCGGAAGAGGGTAAACAAGATATATTCTCCTATTTGTCATTATCCATACTAGAAATTCTTGGTATTCAATCCTACAATCCACTTAGGCAATCCCAAGAGAAAGGTAGTTTCATATCTTGAGATTCACCAAACCAATTGATATAGTTAGGTTTAGTTGTTGTCATTCATGATTAATTGTTAAAAAATCATTATAATTTGCATTCCAAACTAAGACCTTAACTTACTAAACTAGAACTTCACCTAAAGGACTCATAACCTCCTTCTATGTGGGGATCGACAATCCGGACTCAATAGGTCATACATTGCTGAAACGATAAGTATACTTACATGAGAAATCCTAGTGAGTAAAAATATCTAACTTTAATAACTCAATTAAATTTATAAGGAGTGGATCAAGTTTTTGGTGCTATTACCAGGACTTACATTATTATGATAACCATTGTGGTGGATCATTGGGTGAGGTCAATTGGATGAGGATGTGGTGAATTGTTCAAATTTGGTCAAAATTGGGGTAGACTCATTTGATCTTGACCATCCCAAGGTGTCATCAAATTTTGAGGTTAAAAGGGTGTGCTAGGGTTTAGGGTGATTTTTAGGGTTTGGTGGGGTTAAGGAGGTCTTTGGTGAGACTATGGAACAATTTAGGTAGACCACTCTCCTAATGTGGATTTCATGATCAAAGTGGTTCCTAGGGTCCATAGGCAAGTCCCTAGGTTTTGAGTTGATTTGGGTGACCCGGGGTATGTCTTACCCATGGTGGTCAATTTGGATTCCTCACCTGGTCAAAATCCTAAACCCTCTCAACCAAGGGTTTAGGGCTTGGGCTTGCACTAGTGGAGCCTATGAAAGCACAACCCTGGTCTAGTGTCGTGATTCCTAAGAAAAGTGACGGCATTCCTCCATGTCATGCCCATGATCCCGATGGTAGGAACAATACTTATTTAGATTGTGAAGTGTTGGTATTGTCTTCAACGGAGAGGCTTTTTTGAAGTAGTCCCTGTTCTTGATGGCTTGGAATAGTTTGTTCATCGATAAATTCAGGGGTGTCGATCCTTACATCTCTTGATATATGTGTGGTCGCTCGAAGTACCAAGATGGCCGCTAGTCGGAGGGGCGTCGTTGCTGACCCTAGTTGCCTCGACTACTCTTATAGTTTTTACGGAATCTCAAATCACTGTTCAATCGTCGATCAAGGGCCTGATCACTGTTTGGCCTTCAATCGTCTTCTCGGTCCTTCCGCTTCTGTGGTCGGGGGGTCTGATGCTCTCAATTTAATTTCTGACTTCAAAGGTCTTCTTCAACAGTGACATGATCATTCGTTAATTCTAAGACCACCGCGAAGGTTTTTTGCTATTAAGTTCAAGTCATACCTGAATTACTTGTTGTGGATCCCCTGTAGCTCGGTCCGGGCCTCTAGTATTTCCTTTTGGAAGCGAGTGATGTAAGCCCGTAGACTTCCGCCCTCCCCCAACCTGATCTGAAGCAGGCCCATGTGTTCTTCCTTGGCTTTTGCACATTAGAAAAGTGTGCTTGGAAGAGCTTTAGAATTCGGAGAACGATGGGATGACTCCATCCGGTAGGCTATTAAACCATCAAAGTGTGACTTCTTTCAGCGTAGTCAGGAGCAACCAACACTTTATGGCGCCATCGACCTGTAGGTCTCCAACTGTTGACTCAAAAGAGGCAAGGTGGCCGGTCGGGTTGCTTTTTCCTTTATAGGGTTCAAAGTGAATAATTAGAGCTTTGTCGGGGGTATTGTTTCTAGGATTTTTCAGAAGAAGGTGCTACCCATGACCAGTCGAATGAGCACTTCTACCTGGTCCGCTCGATGTGGGATCGTCGGTGTAGATGAGACGCTATCTGTCGGGTGGGAATCTCCTAGTCCTTTAATTGGTCGATCACCAGACCAACCGAAGGGTGCTGATGAATTGTCCAGGGGAGCCCTCTAAAGTCAGGTGCCCCAAGACTCTCCCTCCATGGGCGTCGGTCGGGCATTCAAGATCGCAACTACCCGAAGAGCCTCAAACTAGTCCATTATTTGTGTTTGCAGTGCCTGCACCTCTTCCTATATGTCTCAATGTATTGTCTCTCTATTGAATTCCATTGGCGTTGAATCTTTCTGCAGACATTCTCCTTCGTACTTAGCTCTGCTTCTCGTCTGGAGCATGTCCATAGTCACCGCACCACCTTTTAGGATGTTGAATCATAAATTGTTCTTTGTGAACATACCTAGAGAGTTAGAAACACACGAATGAGGAAAGAAGAAATAGAGAATAAGTCAAAGAATTCACTGTAGAGAGAACGGGGAAATGTCCCTTTATTTGTCCTTTTGCATCCCATTTATAGGGGCATATTTATATTATTACAGAAAGGAGTGAACAATTATGAAAATTATCGTTAATACAATTGATACTCTATTTAATCGTACATATTTTATATCATATTTGTATTGCAATTTGAATTCTAATATGGCGGTATTTGGCTAGTCGGTCTGCTTGAATTTGGTCGGTTGAGGCAACCGACTGAGTGGTGATCACACTTTCCGAAGTAAATGTCTGTGGTCGAAGGCGCCCAGTCGAATGGTAATCTCGCTCGTCGTAGTAAAAGTGGGGCGGCCGACTAACTCGCGAGCAAAGGTTCTTGCATGTGTTTTCATCGGTTGGAACTGCGGACGTGGTCCGCTGATTAAATATCTCACCATAATGTGTCAATCCATTCTGATCTTGCAGTCGCTTGTTAGACAATAGAATGTCTTGATTATCTGACGGCAATCGGTTTAATTGCATAAAGATTCATACAAACAGTTTTCGCGTATACAAAACCGGACATAAAATGAATAAATATTTATTTGTATTCCGCAAGTGGAGAACTTTCTTTGTATGCACCTATGCAGGATTTTTAGAAATATTTACATTCATGCCACTAAAATCTTATTTATTTACATATCTAACACCTAAAATTAATTTTTTTTTTATAATTATATCGCTCAAATAATTTTTAAAATTGAAAAATTTAACATTTGCTCAATATACATAAAAAATTAATATAAAAAATAAATAAATATTATTATTTAATTATTTCAAACCATACAAACTAAACACAAACAACCAAATATTCGTTTTAGACTCATTTATAAATCAGGCCCAAAAATATTTGTGTTATTAATTTATTATATTATTATTTCATTATTTAAGTCATTAAATTTATTTTTATATTTATTATATTATCCAATTCAACCCCAATTCAACCAATAAACCTTAAACCTTTCCTTCTTCCACTATGATATCTGATCTTATTTTCACAACCTTTTATACCGTGCATATTTGCCCTGTAAATAAATATTAACAATCACATTTTCTTAAATGTTTTAAACAAATTACTGCA
>NW_018165508.1:79268-91426 GCF_001263595.1 Phalaenopsis equestris
TTTGGAGAATATTGGAGAAGCCTAGAAACAAGATCCACAGCTTCAGGCGGCATTCTTTTGTAGAAAATCTATGTTATTAGAAAGGTCGAAAAAACAAGAAACAATTCAAAACAGTTTTGATAAAAGACCAATGTTTAAGAATAAAAGAGGAATCAAAAGCTCGTGCATATACCTTGTGCCAAGGATGAGCTTTGATCTGAGGAAACTTGAATTCAGTATAATTTGGGTTCATGCATTTGATTTCTTCTCTAGTTGGGGTGCCCAGGATCTGAAAGCAACATGTAATATGGAACATCAAATAGTGCTTAAGCAGGTTGCCCGAAATCAGTTTAATATATGAAATATTAGCAAAGTATCGGTTACCTTAATTATTTCAACTAGTTGGTCTACTCCACTCTCTCCAGGGAAAAGAGGCTGCAAATATAGAAAGACGCTGATCAGCAAGATTATAGAAGAGAATGACAATGACAAAAATCTAGTTATTCAAGTTGGATGATAACGTCCACCTGCCCTAGTAGAAGCTCAGCCAGAACACAGCCAGCAGACCAAATATCAATAGCTGAGGTATACTCAGTTGCACCAAATATCAGCTCAGGAGCTCGGTAATATCTAGAACATATGTATGATATATTTGGTTCTCCTTTCATCTGTTTGAATCAAATCAACAAACATCTAAAACGGTTGTTCACTACATAAAAGAAACAATCTCCTCAAGGACATTCAGACATACCAACACTTTAGCACTTCCAAAATCACATAATTTTAGTTGGTGTGTATGAGGATTGACCTGTCATAAAAAACAGTGTTTTTATTTGAAATGTATGGTGCACTATATAAATAATATTAACATATTCACATGCATTTTCCATAAAAATCATTTTTCAAGAATTATAAGGAACTTCAAAAATATGCTTCCAATAATGCACAAGTAACATATAGTGATCAAGAGTGAACGCACCAAAAGATTTTGCGGTTTGATGTCTCGATGGCAAACACCTATACTGCCATGGATATAAGCTAATGCTCTACAGATCTGAAAAAAAATATCACACCGAATTTGTAACTATAATTGCTGCTAGGAACTGTGAAAACCCTGAACTGAAAGAATTACATGTCCCCAGAAAGCCCTTCTCAAACAGGGAAATATTCATACAAAAAAAAAGCTGCTAACTAAATGATATTTTACAGAAATGCTAGCCAACGAAGTTAGAAAATAAACATACAACCCACAGCAATTTAAAATTGACAAAGTCAACATAGAAAAGGGATGTCATTAATCAAAATGGTCAGTCTACTAGAAAATAAATAACAGTATGCAACTCCATCCACATTTGCGCTCAACACTAAGTAGCAGCTTGGTCCCATTAGCCAATCTAAAAGAAGCCTAGGGTAAGACTTTAGGGCAAAACAAGTGCTTCAACTTGCCTGCAGTCACCAGACACAATTGCAGACAAAAGATAGCACCAATGCAAACCCAGATCTATATTCCAGCATATCATGCTATTTAGCAAGCATTTCTTTTGGATCACAACAATTTTGCAGCCTATCTGCAATATCAGGTGTCTAAACAAAAGTTTACAATAGAAGATAAGTGATTCATAAGCTAAACAATTATGAAAAGAAACACTGCATCGCTTTTCACATTTTATTTGGAAACCAAAATAAAGATCCAAATTCAGTAGAAATTTATTTTCATTCACTTTTGTTCATATGAGTGTTATTTCACAGTTAGCAAGCACAATTAAGATCCAGCAGACAAAAATTCAATAAGAATCTAATTACAGCAAAGGTTACACTCCCATTGACAGAAAATACAAAGTTCATGAGACAAGTTTTTTTCTATCATTTCCTAAAAATTTAAGTATGACACTCCAAAATAAAGTTCCAAAGTTCCCAACATAGAAGTATTAGCAATACAAAGGAATTAAGAATAATAGCAGAATGTTCTTACCTGGTACATGTAGAGCTTAACATATATTAGGGGCATTCTCTGGTTCACCTTGTTATAGTGTTTGATCACTCTATGAACAGTTTCTGGTACATACTCAAGCACCAGGTTAAGATATAGTTCATCCTTCTCAGTCGTTGAAAAGAAGCAGTGCTTCAAACAGACAACATTTGGATGATCAAGAAGACGCATGGTTTGCAGCTCACGATTCTTATACCTTTTGTCCTGAAGAACCTTCTTTATTGCAACCGTTTCACCAGTTTCCAAGCATTTCGCCTGTGCAGATATAAAAACAAATTTAGCACAGCAACTTGGAAAAAAGAGTATGAGCATAGGTGTGGATTATAAAAGACAAATAATGTATATGATAAAGATATGTTCAACAACGCAGGAAATTTTCTGGTGCTCAAAGTGCGCCGTACAAGAGAGAGAGAGAGAGAGAAAGAGAGAGAGAGAGAGAAAAGAACACTTGGGAGGGACATTTCACTCTCTTCTCCCCGAAGAAATATGACGCGAGCTGCGTCCGGACAATGGACGTGATATAGCAGAGGTTCAAACTCCAGCTCTGCCCCGTTATATCACGTCCGTCGTCCGGACGCCGGACTCCGTACGTAATATTTTTTTGCTTCTCCCCTTACTATCTCTATTCTTTTACAGGGAACTCCAACAACACCAAATACATTCCCCTGCAACACAGGTAACACAGTAAACTAACCTGAAAAACTATTCCGAAGGATCCATTTCCCACAACACGTTCAGCCATATAGCTTATAGTCTTCAAGAAAGAACAAAATGAATCAGCTTTCAAACAAGAAGGCATACAAAAGTGAGCTTCTGTACAGATACAGAAAGTTAGAAAATTTGTACTGGAGTGCCTACATCATTATCATTATCCTTATCCCAACTAATCAGTGTCAGCAAACAGAAAATTTAATCTAAGAAAAAATTAATTGAGTGGTTTTCACCAACAAAGGCCAAAGGCAGTACCTGCTTTGGCTGGCCATTCCTCCCACCTATGGTAGTTACAATTATATGTCCAGTTTCAGTGCCATTTCCATCAACAATAGTTGCCTCAACTTCCTGCATTATGCATCATTAGATTAATATCCCGCTCACACAAAAATGACAATAAAAAATAAGTTGATCGCCACATTCAGATTTTTGGTACCTTGTCATCCCTTATCTTCAAGTCATTTATCTCATCAGGCAATCTATCCATGCCAAAAGCATCACCACTGGCATTTTTCAATCCTGAGGATGGCGCCATACTAACCGAAGCCATCCTTACCGAAACTCTATACTTATGAAGAACAAACTTCAATCGCTTGAACGGTTACTTTTCCAATTAGAAGCCTATAAATTTACCTACACGATAAAAATAGCTAATAAATTTATGTTTTAAGTATTGATTAAAAAGCAAATGAGGAAGTGCCAGAAGGCTTATTCCATTGTTGAAATTACAAATTTTACTAAACATGCAGTGCAAGCATATAGATTCAAGCAAAGTACTACTTTGGAGTTTACGGCCCGAGACATATTGATTCAGAAGTTGGAGAAACTCAGTATGTGTTCTCATACTGAATTTTAACAAAACCAAGCAAAGATGAATTCGTCCCTACACAATAATTAATAGCAGAAAAAAATAAGCCAATACGATCCGTTCTCAGTAGAGAATAGACCTAATCAAAGGCAAATACAAGCAATCATTGAACTCAACAACGTCGATAACAGCATTCATCAACCGACATCACCAAATCTAAAGTTCCTGCCAAATCAATATAAACATGATAAAGCAAGAGTTTTCCAGTTTGTCACACACTGACAATAAAAATATAAAACCCCATCACATGCAAAGGAAAAAACTCTCGCCAACCGCAACTATTACTTTTTTTTTAAAACAAACAAATCTCAAAGTTTTCTTATGTAAAATAGGAGATAAATAGCTCTGCAAAGCCATCAAAAACTCAAAAAATAATAAGAGGAACACTTGCCTTGAAGATCAAGCAGAAATAACGAAGAAGTGGCATCCATACAATAATACGAATAATTTTTTTTTCAAAAAATGGACACGAAAAAAAAAATCGCAGCTACTCTTAAGCTCCAAAAACAAAAGATCCATGGCAGAGATTAAAAAGCGCCCCTCATGTTTGTGTTAATAAAAACCTCTAATATAAACCAGTGGCGGGGTAGGGGAGAGACAAAGAGAAGCGCGATCTGACAAGAAGACCTCGCATGGATCCCATGAATACAAAAGACTATCAAAAACACCGATTAACCAAAGCACAAAAAGCAGAACCTTACAATTTCAGGCTACCGCAACACCTTGAACAGCAAAAATTCCACACTTCACGAGATGCAGATCCCAATCCCAGTCCAGATTAGGACTACTACTCCGCTCTGCCTCAGGATTTCTCCAAAAGAACCCGATGAGCGTTGGATCCAAACCTGCACCACGCGGTCCCTTCCCCTCTCACGCTCCCTCGGATTCGGTGACGGTCAAAGAAGCAGAAAAAGGATACCTGTGCAGGCTTCGCGTCCGGACTACTATCATTGCTCGCTCCCTCTTTTGACCGTTCAAACGACTCTTCCTGCTCATGCCGCCGTCTGAGGCCACAAGCAACTTTCCCAGTGCTCTTCCCCACAGCCTTAAAAAAAAAAAAAGAGAGATTTAAAAATATGGAGAATTTATATAAATTAAAAAATTACTCTTACGTTTATTAAATTTTATAAAATAAATTATTTAACACCACCTAAATTAAAATAATGGAAGAATTTGAACTTTCAAAGTCACGGATAACTTTTAAAAACCAACATATAACAAATGTATTATAAAATTTTTTTGACTTTAAAAAATTGACTTTATAGGCTATATAATAAAAAAATTTTGAACAAAATTTCATTTTTATTTACTTAAAAGGAATATACAAAAGAATTCTAAAACTTAGATCTCAATTTTAAACGAGCAAAACACTAACATATATTTGTTTGATCGTACTCGGCTCATTTTAATATGAAATAAATAAATATTTTTAATTAATTATATATAAAGATATAAAAAAATATTAAAAATAATTATAAATTTATTAAATAAGAAACTCAAACTAAATAATTAAATCCTATCATTTAAGTGATTTTATTTTAGTTATCTAATCATATTTTGATGGCTTGGATTAAATCTCTAAATCCTATTAAATAATAAGTATTTAAATAAAAAAGCCCTAATCCCTCCTGTCCAGCATTCTGCAGCCCTCAATTATTTGTTTCGGTTTTTGTTTCAATTTTGGGAGATTAGAAATAGTAGAAATCTAGAGCGAAATCCCTCTACTAGGGTTAGGGGTTTCTTTTGCCATCACCACGCAAGTTTCCTTGCTTCTTTCTATGTAGAAGAGTACTCGTTTCTTATTATCTCTCGCTTGTGGCTTGTAAGTTGCGACTCATCTCTATGAGTTTTTTCTAGTTTAAATTTTGAATCTCTCTTCTCTTATTCAATTATTCTTCTTATAATTACTTAAATTGCCCTTGTTGGTTTTATTTTTGAATTGCCATTTTTTAAAATAAGGAACAAATGGATCTCTAATATTTAAGTATCTAAATAATCGAATATGATATTAAAAGTAATATATTATCTCAAAAGATGAAAATATCACTTGATATTATGTTTAATTATTCAAACATAGAAATTTAGAATATTTTTTTGGTTTATGATATACTAACAGATATTTCTCTTACCTAATCCGAAGATTAGATAGAGTTTTAGCCTAATCTAGGTTACTAATTTCATATATGTGCAAACCCCTCTAATTGATTACATCTTAAGCAACTGAAGTCACTGATGTATAGATAATTGTGCTAATATTTCTTTACGATTACACATTTTTATGGATGAGATTGCACTTTAAAGAATAACTTTTTCTATGTTTTTCTTACAGATACATCGGGTAGTGGAAGTGAGGAAACGTGGAGGGGACTTGGAGCAAAGGAGCTTAATTGAGGATTAGCGCTTGGGCGACGGACCCCTGGGCGCCTAAGCGCCAGTCCCGCACCTGGACAGCTTGAGAGGTTGGTGAACCACTAGGCGCCTAGGCGCCGCGATACTGGCACCTGAGCGCCCATGCCTTCTTTAGAAAATAGACAGACTAGCGCTTAGCCACCAGCCCCTGGGCACTAGGCGCCAACAACTGCCTAGAACTATTTTGACAGTTTAGGAAGCCAATAATGGGAGTTGCTAGGAAGACGTAGATTGGTTTCTTATTCTTATTAATAGGTTTTATAAATATGTGTGTAACATGAATAAGAAGGATTGACAAAGGGGGATTGCTAGGATTGTTGATTGTGGAGTGATTGATAAATTTTGAGGATTAGTTTGTTGTAGACTCTTTCTTCTTATTCTAGTGCAAAGGAGAGGGTGAGCCATTAGGAGCAGCAATCCAGGTTTAGGAGGAGTCTTGGTTAAGCATCTTCAGGTCATTGTAAAGGATAGGAAGACAACTCTTATTTGTTTTTATTATTGTATTCCATTTGTAAACATTTGGATAGTGGATTTCTCTTATTTCAATGAATTTGTGTAGTGCGAATTTCTGTAGTGCTTTTCTCATGCTTCTTGAGTAGATTTATGTATCGTACCTTGTGATGATTTTGTAGGATGTATAGGACTGGAAAATACTTTTAAATTACTTTTAAATATTTAATATGATGATTAACCTTCATATCTTCATTTACTTTTCATTATGGCTAAGTGAAATGTTAAAATATGTTGCGAACCATAATGAATCGGGGGAGCTGCAGTAGAATCAACAAGGTTAGTCACATTGAACTATGGGATATAGGCTGATATGTCTTTTAGGGAAATGCAAATGTTAGGGAAATATGCTTTGATGGTTTAATTATGGGATTTAAGGAATTAAAGTTATTTTAACCAATCTTTTTTATACACTCGGGAGAGGGTAAAAAAGTGTGTTGCTTCTATTTATCACTAATCAATTTTATAATTTGCACTTTACAATTCCTATACTCCACTTACATCATTACAAGGGAGGGTATTTTTAGAACCTAATATTCATCAATTCAAACCACATTAAGTATGATTTCTGTAGGATTTACACTTTACAGTTTCTTTAGATGGTTTTGGATTACTTCAAAGAAACTAAATTCCAGGCTATGAACAAAATCAATATACTAGAACTTTTCCTATTTTGAAATTATCTTGTTCTTTGTGGGATCAACATTCCAGACACTAAAATCTAATGTTAATGATACAACATGTGCACTTGCATGAGCCCCTAGTGTGTAGCAATACCTTGAAACAGTATTAAGTTTTTGGCGCTATTGCAGGGGAGCGACATTGAATTAACTTAGGAAAATTTTAGTTGAAATTTGAGGTGTTCGACTTAGAAAAACTATATTGTTAATTGCTTGTGTTTAATTATTTTTAATGTTTTTTATAAACTAAAGAAAAACCAAAATTGTTTTTGTTTAACTGAGTGAACTTTCAATTATCTCTAGTTCTTGTATGCGTAGTGTAAGACCTACGAGACTTGCACCAAAAATAAAAGATACTTGAACAACTCGTAGGAGAGATGATGAACAATCTACATAACAACCCAACAATTTAAGAACCAACCCATGAACATCTAAATGCAAATAGACTCTTAAGAGACTATGTTAACCCAGATAAAGTTCACTTATATATTCAAACCCTATCGTAGAAGCTAACATTTGAATGGAAACCTGTTATCATCCAAATTGTGCAGAAAAACTAGTTTTGGCGAACTCTGTCTGAGGATCAAAACTTACATTTAGCGAATTGCTTAGATCTTTGTGCCATGTTTCGCTATAACGATGTTTCCAACGACACTGTTAGGTTAAGGCTTTTCCCTTTCTCCTTGAGGGACAAAGCCAAAATATGGTTAAACTCAATAGCACCTAGATCAATTAGAAGGTGGAGTGACTTAGGTCAGAAATTTCTAGCTAAATATTTCTCACCTTCAAAAATGGCTGAATTGATGAATGATATCACTTCATTTTTTCAGCATGAAAGTGAGTCAATTTTTGAAGCTTGGGAATAATTAAAGGAACTTCTTAGGAAGTGCCCTCATCATGCACTGCATGATTAGTTGATAATTTAAACTTTTTACAATGGGTTAGTAGGATCTCTTAGGTCTATTATAGATGTTGTTGTTGGTGGGTCGCTTATGTCGAAGTTATTTGATGAGGCCTATTCTCTAATTGAGGAGATGGCTGTCAACAACTTTCAATGGCTTTCAGAAAGAGTGAACCCCGAAAAAGGTAGCAAGTGTGCAAGACACAAACATGCTTTCGATTTAAACTTCTCAGGTAGCTACGAGATCAAGGAAGCTAAAGTAGTTTCGGATGAACCAACCTCAAGGACCACAAGTAATTGAGGAAATTTCATTTGGACAATTGGTTGATGCTAACACTTCATCATTTGAGACCTTAAATGTGATCAACAACCAAGATAAACAAATTCTTTCTAATTATTACAATCTTAATAGGAAGAATCTCCCTAACTATAGTTGGAAAACCAATAATAATGGTGAAGTAATTAACCTAACCCTTTTGGGAATTGGAACAATCAGGGTAGTTCTAATCTGAGATTGTTTTTTCTTCCTAGTTTTAATATAAACCAACCATTTAAGAAGAAGAAGTTGTCTTTGGAGGAAGTTTTTTTACAAATGGGTAATCAACTACAAAGCCAATGTGTAGCTATTAGAAGTATAGAGAACAAATTGGGATAGATTGTGAGTTCACTTAACAATCAACCCTAAAGAAAAGAATAGTGAGCATGTGAAGGCAGTTAAGTTGAAGAGTGGAAGAGAGTTGGAGGAAGTGGTCCGAAAAGATTTTGATGTGGAAAGAGAACGTGGAACCTAAAAGATCTATTGAAGACCTTTCCACATATTCAGTTAGACATGTCTCACCCCCTTAAGAATAACATAAAAAGACCACCACCACCTGAGTCAATTTTCACGGAGATTAAACCCTGTAATAAAAGAAGTTGTCAAGAAGGAGAATTTGAAGTGGCTTCATGCAGGTATTATCTATTATATCATATAGTATATGAGTTAACTCTATTCATTGTATTCTAAAGAAGGGGGAAGTGACTGTGTTAATGAATGAACAAAATGAATTGATCCATAATAGACATGTCACTGGGTGGTGTATATGTATTGATTACAAAAAATTAAACCTAACCACCGAGAAGGATCATTTTCCTTTACCCATCTTAGATCAGATGTTGGATATGTTAGATGGTCACCCATATTTCTGTTTTTTGGATGGATATTCAGGGTAAAATCAGTTTCTTATAGCTCCTGAGGATCAGAATAATATTACATTCATGAGTTATCATGTGTATTTTATGTTTAGAAGAATGCACTTTGGGTAATGTAGTGCACCTGCAACGTTTCAATGGTGCATGATGTCAATTTTCTGTGATCTAATTGAGAAGAGAATAGAAGTATTCATGAATGATTTCTCAGTATCACAGAGACATTGCCAAGAAACAAATCTTGTTCTTAATTGGAAAAAGTGTCAATTCATGGTATCATTAGGAATTATGTTAGGACATAAAATTTCTAAGAGAGGTATGAAGGTAAATCCAACCAAAATTCAGGCTATTAAAAAACCTCCCCCACCTACTTCAGTGAGAGGAGTTAGAAGTTTCTTGGGACATGCTAGATTTATCGGTTATAAATTAAAGATTTCTAAAAAATAACCAAACTTTATACCATCTGTTGGAAAAGGATGTTTTATTTAATTTTGAAGAGGATTGCATAGCTGCCTTCAATACTTTAAAGGAGAAGTTAGTCACTGCTCCCATATCATTTTATCAAATTGGGGAAGCTCGTTCGAATTAATTTGTGATGCAAGTAACTATGTTATAGGAGCAATTTTAAGATAAAGGCATGAAAAAATGTTTCATACTATGCTAGTAAGACCCTTAATGAAGCTTAAATTAATTACACTAATTGCTAGATATAGTATATGCGTTTGACAAATTTAGACCATATTTAATTGGTGATACACCTAAAATATATAGTATTTTTATACACATTTTTATACATATTTTTTTGAGATATTGCACTTTAATGAAAGGTATTTATGTGTTTTTCTTTCAGGTACAATCAAATGGATGGAAAATATTAAGAGAAGTAAAACGGTCAAAATTTGGAGCAAAAATGATGAAGGTACAAAAATGAAGTCAAAATTTGGAGCAAAAATGACGAAGGTACAAAAATAAACTGGGGCGCCTAAGCGCCCAGCATTGGCGCATATGCGTCAGAGAGCCGCGCCTAAGCACCAGGTACCCCGCGCTTAAATGTCAGAAGTAGTTATTTGATGATTCATTGAATTTTAACGAATTTTTTAAGAGGTGTTTGAAGCAACCCTTGGTAAAAATGTAGGAAATAATCCATGGACACGAAAATTCATTCAATTGACTTTTGAAAAGAAGGAAGGAACTTCTAGAAGATTCATTGAAAGACACATTTTGAAGAGAAATTAAGACACCTTTTGGCTTTTTATTAAAGAATACTTGGATCATCAAAGGAGGAGGCCAACCATTAAACATCCATAGCCATCATTCATCCAAGTAATAGCCACGGCCGCCCATTGCCGCCGCCGTCGCCGACCACTTTTTTTTTATTTTGAGTGTTAGTTTTGTATTGTAAGTGAAGGAAGAGAATTCAAAGGAAATTCAAGACATTTGGTGGAGAGGATTTGAGATAAGTGTTTATCTTTATGACTAAACTTGGTTTTTATTTAGATTTCATGTTTGTGTGCATGATTTATACTTTTAAACTCATGTGAGGTTGTGTTTTCTCCATGGATTCTGAGTAGTTTCCTTTATTTTTTTCTTTAAAATGATAAGTGAATAAGTATTTAAAGGAAGTTGTGCGAAGTATTAGACTTCAATGTTGGAAGAAGTTGTGCTGATTTGAAAGCTTGCACTTCATTTATTTCTTGATTTGGTCAATTAAGATTTTAATACCTGTTGTAAGAACACGTAAGATTCGAGTTGGTATTATCTCAGTCAACAAATGGTTAGAATCACATACTGATTTCATGAATGAGAATGTAGTTCATGAGGTTGAGTGCAAATAAGTAGGGAAATAAACTTTTCAAGGGTGTAGAATTAGAGGACTTTAGAGTGATAGTCTAAAGCCCTCAATTTGAATTATAGTTTTACATTTTGATACGAGATGTTAGCCCCAGGTGGAGGGAGAAGAGGGAAATCTAGAGTGAGAGATAATATCTTTCCTGCCTAGCCAGTCTTTAAGTCTATTCAAACTGTAGTAAATTATAGATTATCCAATATTTTTATAGCATCTATAGTAAGGGTAAAAAATATTATTGCTCCTATTTGGCACAACATATTTAACATACTGATCCTGTACCTAATGCTTATGCACAGTATAACAATAGTTCTGATGGTATTTTTCACTTATATTTCCTTATTTTGCAAAAAACCAAAAACCCTATTATGAAGAAAAATAAGAATTTAACTTTTTAATTTATATATATTTATATTGGGATACTATGTAAGTATACATATCGTTATCAAGTAATATAGGACATTTTGATTAAGACCTGAATATCGAACCCACAGGGAAGATTATGCAATATGCACTTCTTAGAAAGTTTTTCTATTTTTAAAAAGATAATTACTTAAACTAAAAATGATTTATGTAGGAATTTAAAATTTAAATATTTTTGGTATTTTTGATATTTTAACGAAACAGTAACAACTTAAAAAGATAACTAAAGTTTTTGTAGAAGAAAAATATTTAATATAAAAATACCTTTCTTTTTATCATGAATCACTAATAAATATATGAATTCTGTTGTGGAAGTATGCAAATTGTGTTGTGTCAAATAAGAGCAATAATATTCCTTACCCTTACTAGAGATGCTATAAAGAATATTGGCTAATTTAAAGTTTGAATAGTCATGAAGACCGGCTAGGCAGGGAAGATACTAGCTCTCACTCTAGAGTTTCCTTGATTCCCTCCATCTGGGGGCTAAGATTCTCGTATCAGAATCTAAAACAATACACCAAGTTGAGGGCTTTAACCTGTCACTTTAAAGTCCTCTAACTCTACACCCACTCAATAATATCAACTACATTCTCATTCATACAACCTCATGTGGTTCTTTCCAATTGTTGACTGAGACAATACCAACCCGGTTC
>NW_018165508.1:91626-92275 GCF_001263595.1 Phalaenopsis equestris
CAAAACTACACTTTAGTTTAAAAGAAGAAATCATTGTCAAACCAACAACAAGTCTCTATTAAAACCAAAAGTAGTCTAAAACAAAAAGATAAAAACTTATCTTAAGTCTTCCACCAAACTCTTGAAGTTCCTTTGAATCACTTCTCTTTTACAATCACTCGAAACAAAATAACAAAAAGGATAAAGTAAGTAAAAAGTGGTTCCTGAAAATCTCTCTGAACTAACTCCCCAGAGAAAAATTTTCAAAACTTGCCAATATTTTCAGGACTATACTTTTTCAGGCCTTTTCAGGACTCTTTTCTAAGTCCTCTCTTATTTCTTTTATAATTTTCCAAAAGGTGCCTTGGTTTCTCTTCAAAATATTTCTAGATTTGATGTATTTCTCCAAGAGATGCATCCTTTCATGATAATTTTTGTCCATGGTGGTTATAACCACCTATTAAGCCAATGGGTGCCTCAAAAACCTCTTCAAAATTCACAGAAATGGAATTTACTCATCCAATAACTGTCGCTGGCGGTTAGGCGCGGGTGCGGTGCTTAGGGAGGACCTTCTCTGTTTAACTGGCGCTTATGCGCCGAATTTGACGCTTAGGCGCCAAAACTCTTTTGCACAATTTTTCACCTTTTTGCTCCAAATTTGATCCTTTTT
>NW_018165508.1:92360-93458 GCF_001263595.1 Phalaenopsis equestris
AAAAATAACTTCCATTAAAGCGTAATATCTCAAAAATAGGTATAAAATTGTGGCTAAAAACACTATATATTTTAGGTGTATCACATACTTCCACAATAAAATTTCTATACTTATTACTGATTCATGATAAGAAAAAAGATATTTTATTTATATTGTCTTTATCTTGCAAATATTTAATTAAGTTAATTAGTTACGTACTTTATTTTCATAAATTTAAAATTACCGAAAAAATCAAATTTGGATTCCTATTATAACATCTTAAGTTCAAGTAAGAATATTTTGCTAAGTAGATTTTTGTCATCTAAACTTTCTAGATTTTTAAATTGCATATCAAAGTCTTCCCTGTGGGTTCGATATTTGGGGTTTAATTAAAAAACTCTATATTACTTGATAACGATATGTACACTTGCATAGTATCCCATATTTAAATCTTATATTTGTATTCTTATTTGTTTCATAGTGGAAAACTTACCTAGCTTTTGCTTTGGATCAAGTTTTTTGCTTTGTTGCGAATTAAGAATAACTATTAAGAAAATTAAACATATAATCACATACATCGCATTTTACATCTATATAGAAAGTCGGGATCAAGTTTTCGGCGCCGCTGTCGGGGAAGTAAAAGTTCAAAAACAAAAAAGAGAGAAATTTTTAGAAAGACTATTTTTACAAAGTCTTATTTAAACTTTAAGATTTATTATATGAATATTGTAGTGTTGTTTTTATATTACGTTCTTATTTGTGTATTTTTATTTTTATTGTTATTTTTATTTTTATTTTAAGTGTTTTACAGTAATGTATGCGTAGTTCAGGTTCCACAGGACTTGTGTCTTACTATTCTGAATTAGAAAGAACTATTAGAAAAATTAAAAAATAAAAAATTACTAAAAAATTTCAAGAAATGGCAAATCAAAATAATCAAAATGCTGACTAGTTTAGACCTTTAAGAGAATATGCAAACCCTACGGTGGATAGAGCTGTAAACGAGCCGAGCTTGAGCGAGCTCAGGCTTGGCTCGTGTTCGGCTCGTTCGAAATAGCTCGTGTTCAAAATCGGCTCGTGTTCAAAATTGGCTCCTGAACAGGGGGTTTGTGTTTGGCG
>NW_018165508.1:93659-111445 GCF_001263595.1 Phalaenopsis equestris
GTTTACATTTCTAGCTTAAAAATTTGGTCGTGTTTGGCTAGTTAGGCTTAACGAAAGAACCAAACACGAGCTGGTTAACGAGCCGAACACGAGCTGTTCACGAACAACGAGCCAAATTGACAGCCCTAACGGTGGATGAACTTCATTGTAGTATTCAAAAACCTGTTGTAGTGGCTAATTCATTTGAGCTTAAACCTGTTATTATCCAAATGGTATCAAATAATCAATTTGGGGAGCACCAACTGAAGATCCATATTTACATTTTGCCAATTTTCTAGAATTGTGTGCTACATTTAAACATAATGGTGTATCAGATGATGTTATAAAACTTAGATTATTTCCTTTCTCACTGAGGGATAAAACTAAGATATGGTTACATTCGTTATCATTAGGATCTATCAGAACTTGGAGTGATTTAGCGGGAAAATTTTTGCTAAATATTTTTCACCATCAAGAACTGCGAAGCTTAGAAATGATATTACATCTTTTAATCAGTTTGAAGGGGAATCTATTTATGAAACTATTTACAAAGCATGAGAACGATTTAAGGAACTCTTAAGAAAATGTCCACACCATGTTACACCAGATTGTTTAATAATTCAAACATTTTGTAATAGATTAGCTGGATCTCTTAGATCTATTATCGATGTCCCTACTGGAGGTTCATTTAAGGTTCATTGATGTCAAAACCATTTTATGATGCTTATGCTTTAATTAAAGAAATGATTATAAATAATTTTTAATGCCCTTTTGAAAGGGTAAATCTTAATAAAGTAGCCAGTGTTCATGAAACTGATGTTTTTGCCATGTTAGCAAATCAAGTTGCTGCAATTTTAAGGAAGTTAGACCAATTTGGAATAAATTTTTCTTAAATAATTTCCATGATTGAAGAAAATTCATTAGGTCAAATGGTAGATTCTCAAGCATCATTAGAGACTTTGAATGTCATAATTAACAAGCAGAATAACCCATATTCAAATTATTATAACCCAGGTTGGAAGAACCGACCCAACTTTAACTGGAATAATACTTTGGGTGGTAATAATCAGCAATGGGGGAACAACCAAGTAAAACCATCGAGAAACTGGAAGAACCAAGGGAACAGTAATTATAGAACTACTTATCCTCCAGGTTTTAACAACAATCCACAATTTAATGAGAAGAATTTGTCTATAGAAGACCTGGTGTTACAAATGAGAAATTAATTACAAAGTCAAAGAGCTACAATTAGAAATATTGAGAATCAGTTGGGACAAATAGCAAATTCACTAAGTAATAGATCTCAAGGAACACTTCCTAGTAATACAAAAGTAAATCCAAAAGACCAAAATAAAGAGTAAGTAAAAGCCATTTAACTTAGACGTGGAAGAGAATTGGAACGTAGAGTTCAAAAAAAGACTGAAGTAGAGAGAGAAGAGATTGAAGAACCAAAAGAGGATGCTTCAAAAGGTTTAGAGAGACTTATTTCTCCACTTAAAGTTGACTTAGAAAACCACCACTTTCATTTCCTCAGAGGCTCAGAAAACAAAAGTTGGATAAGAGATATTCAAAATTTCTGGAAATTTTTAAGAAGCTTACAAATAATATTCCAGTTGCTGAGATTTTAGAACAAATGTCCAGCTATGTGAAGTTTATAAAGGATATTCTTAATAGGAAAAGGAATTTTGAATATAATGAGACTGTTGTACTTAATGAGGAGTGCAGTGCTATAATTCAGAAAAAACTTCCTTACAAGCTAAAAGATCCTAGTAGCTTTACAATTCCATGTGCAATAGAAGAAATATTTTATGGAAAAGCTTTATGTGATTTAGGTGAAAGCATCAACCTTATGTAATTATCTATATTTAAAAGATTGGGATTAAGATAAATAACCATACTACTGCAACTTTGCATTTAGTAGATCATTCAATAACCTATCCTAAAGGAGTTACAGAAGATGTTCTAGTGAAAGTGGATCAATTTATTTTTCCTGTTGATTTCATTGTGTTAGATATGGAGGAAGATAATAAGATATCTATCATTTTGGGGAGAGCTTTATTAGCCACAGGAAGAGCAATGATAGATGTGCAGAAAGGAGAATTAACTATGCACGTCAATGATCAAACAATTACATTTAATATTTCCAAATTAATGAAATACCCTGTAAGATTGTCATAGAATGGATGCTATAAGATATTTAAGGGAATGTCATTTCAAAATAACTTATAAAGGGAAATTTTTATAAAGAGAAATTTGAAATGAAAGAGTTGGAACACGAGCAAGAAGAGGAATTAGATCAATATGAAGATTTATATAAGGAAAATTTAAATTATGTTTTAGAAAGTTTTGAAATTTTGGACACGACAGAAAATGATACATCTTTTTATCCATCAAATGAAAAACCTCCTGAGCTTCAGTTGAAGTTACTTCCTAAACATTTGAAGTATGCCTTTTTAGGTGATTCCTATCTACATTTCCTATTATAATTTTCTTAAAATTAAATATAGAAGAAGAAGAGAGTTTGATGAAAACTTTAAAGAGTTACAAGAAAATCTTTGGATGAACAATTGCTGATTTAAAAGAAATCATTCCTTCAATTAGTATGCATAGAATTCATATGGAAGAGAACTGAAAACCCAAGGCTAATCCTCAAAGGAGATTGAATCCTATCATGAAAGAAGTTTTAAAGAAAGAAATTTTAAAGTGGTTAGATGCTGGAATTATCTACCCTATTTCAGATAGTGCATAGGTTAGTCCAATTCACTGTGTTTCTAAGAAAGGAGGAGTAACTGTAATTTTAAATGAACATAACAAGTTAATATCAATAAGACAAGTCACAGGATGGTGAATATGCATTGATTACAGAAAATTTAAATCTTGTCACTTCCCTTTCTAGATCAAATGTTAGATAGACTAGCTGAGCATAAATACTTTTATTTTTTGGATGGATATATTGGTTATCTCCAAATAAAAATAGCTCCTGAGGATGAAGAGAAAACAACTTTTACCAGTCCTTATGGTATATTTGCTTTTAGAAGAATGTCCTTTGGTTTATGTAATGCACCTGCTACGTTTTAAAGATGTATGATGGCTATTTTTTATGATTTAATTGAAAATGGGATTGAAGCTTTTATGGATTATTTTAAGTGTTTGGAACTTCATTTGAATCATATTTAGAACATTTATCAAAAGTTCTTAAGTGCTGTGAAGAAACAAATTTCTGTGTCTTAAGTGCTGTGAAGAAACAAATTTAGTACTTAATTGAAAAAAATAACAATTTATGGTACCAGGAGGAAAAGTTTTAGGATATCAAATTTTAGAAAATGACATAGAAGTAGATCCTGCAAAAATTCAAGTGATCACTAATTTACCTTACCCAACAAGTGTGAAGGAAATTAGGAGTTTTTTAGGACGTGTTGGATTCTACAAACGGTATATTAAAGACTTCGCATAAATTGCTAAGCCTCTATGTCATTTACTTGAAAAAGATGCAACTTTTAATTTTGATGAAGAGTGTCTAAAAGCTTTTGAATTATTAAAAGAAAAATTATTCACTGCGCTAATTATTGTTTCACCAGATTGGGGAAAACCATTTGAATTGATGTGTGATGCTAGTGATTATGCTATTGGAGCAGTTTTAGGACAAGAGCATGATAAGATTTTCAAGGTTATCTACTATGCTAGTAGAACTCTTAATGAAGCTCAAATTAATTATACCACTACTAACAAAGAGTTATTAGCAGTAGTATATGTTTTTGATAAATTTAGATCATACTTAATTGGAACTAAATGTATTGTGCATAGAGATCATTCTGCTATTAAGTATTTAATGAAAAAGAAGGATTCAAAACCAAGACTTATAAGATGGATTCTTCTTTTTCAAGAATTTGATTTTATAATAGTAAATCAGAAGGGAACTGAAAATCACTGAGAATCAAATTATTGATCATCTGTCTAGGCTTGATTTATAGAAATTACTTAGTTTTCAAAAGGAAATTGATGAAATTTTTCCAAATGAAAAATTGTTTGATGTTAATGAGTAGCGTGTTCCATGGTATGCAGACATTGTGAACTTCATTGTTAGTGATATAATGACATACCAATAGAAGAGGAATTTTTTATCTGAAGCTAAGAATTATTTTTGGGATGACCCATTTTTTATATAAATAAGGAAAGGATCTAATTATTCGAAGATGTGTACCTTTAGAAGAAAATTATGAAATTATCCAAAAAAGTCATAATTATGATTTTTAGCGAAATTTTGGTGTTAATAAAATAGCATACAAAATTTTAAAATCTGGATTTTATTGGAAATCTGGATTTTATTTGGATTTTATTGGCCTACAATCTTTAGAGATGTTAACGCTTATATCAAAACTTGTGATCGATGTTAACGAGTAGAAAATATTTCTAAGAGAAATGAGATGTCCCTCAATTATGTGTTAGAAGTTGAGATATTTGATGTTTTGGGATCATATTTCATGAGACCATTTATACCATCTTTCAAAAATTTATATATATTGTTAGCAGTGGACTATGTATCCAAATGGATAGAAGTTGTTGCTTTACCTCAATGTGATGCTCAAAGTGTTGCAAAGTTTTAAAGAACGAATATATTTTGTAGATTTGGGGTGTCAAGAGTAATCATAGCTGACGGGGGAAGTAATTTCAGAAATGCAATAATAGAGAAGTTATTAAAGAAATATCATATTAACCATAGAATTGCTACTGCTTATCATCCTCAAATAAGTGGTTTGGCTGAATTATCCAATCGTGAAATTAAAAGAATATTGGAAAAACCTGTAAATCCAACCAAAATGGATTGGTCAGTCAAACTTAACTATGCTTTGTGGGCTTATAGGACTGCATATTGAACTCCTATAGGAATGTTCCCAGACAGGCTAATATTTGGGAAAGCGTGTCACTTACCAATTGAACTTGAGCATAAAGCATGTTGGACTATTAAATAATTTAATTATAATTTAAAGGATGTTGGTGAGAAAAGACTATTGCAATTAAATGAGCTTGAAGAGATAAGAAATGAATCTTATGAAAGTGTTAAGATTTACAAAGAAAAGATGAAGATGTGGCATGATCAGAGGATTCTTACTAAAAATTTTCAGCAAGGTAAACAAGTTTTGCTTTATAATGCAAGGTTGAAATTATTTCCAAGCAAACTTCAGTCCGGGTGAATGGGCTTATTTGTTGTGATGAAAGTTTATCCCTATGGAGTTGTGGATATCAAAGATCCAAAAACTGATAAAATATTCCAAGTGAATGGTCACAGGATGAAATCCTACTTTTTAGATGACCAACTTAAATTAAATGATTTTATGATGTTGGGTCAACCAGAAAAAATACTGGTTACGTCGGGCTGACGATGCTAAATTAAGCGCTCTATGGGAGGCGACCCATAGTTATCTGTGTGTTTGTTTTTATTGTTATGTTGTTGTGTGTGATTTAGAAAATTATGGTAGTATTTTGAATATATAATGATTTAATGATTATTCTAAGACCTTAAAAGATAACTTAAACATGTTAGAATGCATATTTAGACGTTAGGTTGACCTATGCTAAATTGGCACTGACAATTAAGCACGACAGTTAAAAAACATGTGCAAATTTTAGTTTTTAGAAGTTTTAATTGAGATTTGGTTGGATCTAATGTGGGAGACAGTTCTAACATGTGCCTAGGAGTTTTAGGAGGAGTTTAGAGCCTATAAATGGAAGGAATGGAAGGTTATAAGGAGAAGTCTCACCACACTTCCATTTAACCCTAAATCCTAAATGAAAAAAGAGAGTTTTGGAAAAAAAATGTCATATTGAGAGAGTGATTTAAAGAAGGAGGAAGTAATCAGAAAGAAGTTTATTAGTCAAAGAGCACAAGAGTTATACAACGGTTTCCTCGCTATTAGTATCGAAGGAATAGCGGAGAGAATCACTAAAATTGATGCTGGTGTGGCTTCAATTGAAGCAAAGGTGATGGAAGTTAACACTCATCTGGATCATATGGGATGGCAACTTAAGATGCATTTTAGTCATACCAATTTTATAGAAGAAGCGGACACGACTATGTATTTAAAGAACAAGTGGATTGAAGAAGATTCAACCAAAGTTATTAACCATTATCCGTTCTTTCATATTTATATTCCAAATGTTGAAGGAGAGACTAATGATAGGCCAAGATTCGTTCCACCGACTAGACAATGGAATTAAGTTCGTGGTTTAGTGTTTATGTGTTTAGTGTTTGATTGTTAATTTTAAGTGTGTTTAGTATGTTATCAATGTGATGATTATCTATTATTCATGTTAGGAATTTTTTTATGTGAGACTATTTGGATTGAGAGTTTATGTATTTAAAAATGTTTGTAATCATTCATGAATGAATATAGTGTTTGTTTGTGTTAAATTTCGTGTTATTTTACGTTGAATTCAATTAGTTAAGATTGGTGAATCTTTAGTAAGAGGAAAACTGAAAGGTAAGAAAGTGGTTATTAAAGAATTATGAGACCATGTAGGGTTGGTTGACTTAGGCTAGGAGTGCTTAGGCTACTTAGGCTAGGAGTGCATTTCACTTAAATCAAAAAAATTAAAATTTATGCGCTGGCGCCTAAGCGCTGAAACCCTGCTCTTAGGTGTTGATTAAACAAAGAGACAGACGCCTAAGCACCGAACCATTCCCGCTTAAGCACCAGTTCATGAAAATCAATTCACGAACAGTTTTAAGTGACAAATCGGTCCAAAAAAGCCATTATTGCATCTTGTCGTCACCTTCAACCTCGATATTTCACGATTTTGGAGCTAGGGCTTACCCTATTTTGAAGATTTCTTGGTGGTTTGGAGTAAAAATTGCTAGATTTGATATCTTTGAGGTAAGAGCTTCACATTTATGTAAAAATTTTTAATTTTCACCAGGTATTTTTAGCACATTCATGAGCTACCCAAAAGTCACTATTCATGGTAAAAATTTGAGAGAAAGCTATGGAAAATACATGGATTTGATAGTTTAAGCTTTTGGGAGTTAAGTTTAGTGATTTAGAGTCAATTTGGAATTTATTTTGAATTTTATACAATTTTATTAGAAATGGTAAGAATGAAGAGGAGCAAAGGAAAGGGTCAATTCAATTCAAGCAAGTTTGTTAGTTTGAGATCTCAGGATCGATACAGTGATGCACTGCAATCGACGAAGTCGATTTCTTAGAAATGTTTTAAAAGTCTGGGAGGAGCTATGGAAGATTTGATTGTTCACTGCCAGTGGGTGCGGTTTTGTTGCTTTTCTGTTGTCAACTTTCTGCTATTGCAATGATTTCTATTATGCGGGAGTTTTATACAAGTCTCCATGAAGCTGAAGAAGGAGTCATGATGAGGGGAAGACAGTGCCTTTTTCACCTGAGGTAATAAATCAATTTTATCATTTGCCCCCGAGCACTTTGTGTTTTTATTTGAATTATAGTCCTACTGAGAAGGAGCTAGATAAGATTATTTCATCTTTGACTGCTGGAAGAGGGCTTTGGACAATTACAAATGAAAGGAGAGTTAAATTTTCTACTTTGAAGTTGGATGCCACTGCAAAGGAATATCATTATCTTATTTTTGCTCGTCTGCTGCCTACAAATCACCTTAGTCAAGTGACCCGTGATCGAGCAACTTTAAACTATTGCATCCAGCAGTTCAAGCTCATCGACATTGGAGCTTTCATTCATGGAGTTATTACCAGTTCTGTTGTCGCTGCTACTACTGCAGGTTTGAGATTTGCATCTATGATCTTTTCTTTATGCGAGCAGGCTGGAGTAAGATTTGGCAGTTGGGAGGAGATTTTACAACCTCTTAAGCCCATTAATAGTGTGAATGTAAAATCTTAAAATCTTATTCACATCATTCTACACATCATTCTATTTTTGGCTGGAGAGTAAGATTTTCTAGTATTTCTACTGCTTCTACATTGCGAGCTTCTACTTCGCGTGCTTCTACATCTCAGGGTCGGACTTTTGGATCTGATTCTCTTTCACAGCTATTGGATAGGATATTGAATAATGTCATTTATACCAATGGAAAAGTATCAAACTTAGAAAATTTTGCAATGCATACGGAAGGATACATGAAGAAACATAATGATTCTAAGGGTAAATTCAACTTAGTTATGGAAAACCTCATGAGAGCCTGCAACTACTTGGCATATGAGCCTGCAGCTACTTGGCATAGTGATGAGAGTGATGCAAAGGATGACGATGATTAGCTTGGATTTATAGTTTTGTTTGATTTTGTGTTTGTTTGTTGTTGTGAACTGTTGATGGTGCAGTTATTCTGTACTTTTTGTTGTGTTTGCCGTTGTTATTGTTGAGACTGTTAATTTTTGTTGTGCTTTATTTAGTAGACACTACTGTGAAGTATTTATGTTTTTGTTGATAGTTATTATGCTTGGTGGTAGTAATTGTGTTAACTGTGTTGTTTATTGTAATTAGTTAGTTTGTACTGAACTTAATTCCGGATCTTAAGAAGGTTTAGAATATAGCTAACTTTTTACTTAAAAGCTGCATGTTTAAAATTTTCAATTCACTACCAGATATTTTTCTTTATGTTGCAGTCATATATGTTTGTTAGTGTGTTTGTTTGCTTTTATGTCATACTCAACTACATAGAAGTCTAATGAATCTCTACATGTTAAGTAAATTAAACTTTGATAAATTTAATTTTTACTCCTATTTTTAATTTTTGTACTTGCATATTTAGGATGTAAAAATTTCTGTTAGCATGTTATTTTTAGATTTTCAGTCATTTTTTTTTAGATTTTCAGTCCTGCCAATATTTATATATGATGCTAAAATGTTTTGTTTTATTAAAAATTCAAGTTTGGGGGGAGGGATGAAAAATTTTCTAAAGAATTAAAATTTATTTTTTCTCAAATGTATATCAAATAAATTTGATTTTGATTTGAAAAAAAAATGATAATGCATATGAAGTTATATTAGGGAAGTAAAATTTTGAACATAGAAATGAGTAAGAGAATTTAGTTAAAATTTAAGTAATGAAGAAAAAAATTTAAGTTAAATTTTTTAGTGTGGAAAATTCTAAGTATAGTGTAATTATCTTTAGTAGGAAAAATTGTATTTTTGAAAAAATTATAAGATTTAGACTTTTATTTTCAAAAACTTAAATTTCTTTTATTGAAAGTAATTTTTAAAAACTATTATTATGTTTTTAAGTGAAATAAAAATATTAACTCTTTACTTTAGGAAAGGAAGAGTGGGATTCAAAATCATTAAAAACATATCCAAATATAGTAATCATTGCCTTAAAAAAAATGAAAAAGAAAAAGAAAAAAATAGAAAAAGACAAAGAAAAATGAAAAAGAAAAAGAAAAATGAATAAGAAAAAGAAAAGAAAAGTTGAAAAAGGGAGGAGAAGCTTGATAATTAGTGCCTAATTAAAAATTGGTTCCACTAAAAATTGGTTCCACATATGATCCACATATGATCTTTTCAAAGTATAGGACTTGAAAATCTCTTAAGTTTAAGGATATAATATAGTAAGTAAAATTATGCTTAATTAAAATTTTTAAGTGAAGAAGATACAATGCCTAAACTCTACATTTGAAGAATCTATAATATTTTTGAATTAGATAGAAACTATTATTTTCATATTTCTTAACATTAAAAATTTCTAAACTCTAAGTTGGTCTTATTTACTAATATTTTTTCTAAATTGGACTACTATATTTCTACATCAAAATTTTAGAAACTTCTAAAGCAACTCATATACATCATCTATTTTATTAGTTTTTAAAGATTGAAAGGTCATTTGAGGATAAGTAACATTTTAAGTTTGGGGGATTTCATTACACCTAAAATATATAGTGTTTTTATACACATTTTTATACCTATTTTTTAGATATTGTGCTTTAATGAAAGGTATTTGTGTGTTTTTCTTTCAGGTACAATCAAATGGATGAAAAATGCTAAAAGGAGTGAAAAAGGGTCAAATTTGGAGGAAAAATGATGAAGGTACAAAAATTAATTGGGGCACCTGAGCGCCCAGCATTGGCGCCTATGCACCAGAGAACCGCGCCTACGGATCAGGTACCTCGTGCTTAAGCAACATAAGTAGTTATTTGATGATTCATTGAATTTAGTCGAATTTTTGAAGAGGTTTTTGAAGCTAACCTTAGTAAAAACGTGGGAAATACCCTTAATAAAAACGTGGGAAATAATCCATGGATACGAAAATTCATTCAATTGGCTTTTGAAATGAGGAACTTCTAGAAGATTCATTGAATGGAGACACATTTTTAAGAGACACTAAGACATCTTTTGGATTTTTATTAAAGAATACTTGGATCATCAGAAGAGGAGGCCAGCCATTAAACATTCATAGCCATCATTCATCCAAGTAATCGCCACCACCGTCGTCGACAACTTTCTTTTTATTTTGGGTGTTAGTTTGTATTGCGAGTGAAGGAAGAGAATTCAAAGGAAATTCAAGACATTTGGTGGAGAGGATTTGAGAAAAGTGTTTATCTTTATGACTACACTTGGTTTTAATTTAGATTTTTTGTTTGTGTGCATGTTTCTACTTTTAAACTCATGTGTGGTTGTATTTTCTCCATGGATTCTGAGTAGTTTTCTTTATCTTTTTCCTTAAAATGATTAAGTGATTAAGTATTTAAAGAAAGTTGTGTGAAGTATTAGACTTCAATGTAGCAAGAAATTGTGATGATTTGAAACCTTGCACTTCATTTACTTCTTAATTTGGCCAATTAAGATGTTAATATCTGTTGTGAAAACATGTAAGATCTGAGATTGTATTGTATCAGTCAATAAATAGTAAGAATTATATATTGATTTCATGGATGAGAATGTAGTTCGTGGGGTTGAGTGCAAATAAATGTGAAAATTAAATTTTCAAGGGTGTAGAATTAGAGGACTTTAGAGTGACAGGCTAAAGCCCCTAATTTTATTTATAGAATTAGGTTTTTGATACGAGATGTTAGCCTCTAGGTGGAGGGAGAAGAGGGAACTCTAGAGAGAGAGCTAGTATCTACTTACTTAGCCGGTCTTTAGAACTATTAAAACTGTAAATTAGAAAATGTTCTTTATAGCATCTCTAGTAAGGGTAAAGAATATTATTGTTTTTATTTGGCATAAGACAATTTGCATACTTCCACAACACAATTCCTATACTTATTACTGATGTAATTAGTTGCATACTTTAATTTCATAAATCAAAAATTACAAAAAAAAATTGAGTTTTCATTCCTATTATAACATCTTAAGTTTAAGTGAGAATATTTTGCTAAGTAATCTTTTTTCATCTAAACTTCTAGATTTTTAAAGTGCAAATTGCAGTCTTCCCTATGGGTTTGATATTCGAGGCTTAATGAAAAAGTCCTATATTACTTGATAACGATGCACATACTTGTGTAATATCCTTAGTCAAAAAGTCCTATATTACTCTTCGGAGGTTTAGGTTGGAGTTTCAGAGAATTTTATGTCAACTCAAAAATTGGTCCGAGTTTTTAGGCCTAAAATTGGGGCTCTTTGATGGATTTCAAAGGTTAAAACTATGGGGGTTTGATTGTTCTATGGATGAGAAAGTTTTCTCTTTTGAGTGCAACAGGTTTTTAGGGGCTCTCTCTTCTCTTTTCTTCTTCTTGGCAGCACTCGATTATGGCCTTTAAATAGCAATCAGAGGTCATGACCGAGCTTTGGCTTGATTAGAGAAGGTAGGAGGTGGCTAAGGGAGGTTCAGAGAGGTTGAAGTGATTTAATTTCAACTGTGGATAGAAATTATATCATTTCCATGGTGGGCTCATCATGAGCTCAAGTATGATTATGAAGGTGGCTTAGGGTAGGGTTTCCTTCCTATTAGAGGTGTAGGAGGTGGGTAAACAACATGACAATGAGTTGGATTGGCTAGTCCACCTAGGTTCAAAGGGTGTGAAGTGGAATTTGAATAAGGTGACCAATACCCTCCCCTTCATGATGTCTTTTAGTCTTGGTTAAAAATGGTGGCTTCTTGGATTTTAAATAGGGTTAAAGGGTCAACCCTAAAGTGGTGGATGACTTTGGGTCATGGGTAAACCTATTAAGAATGGGCCTTAAGTTTGGACTTCCATGGGCTTGGACTTTGAAGGATGGGATTGGGCCATAATTTTAGGATCCTAATTTAGGTTTAAGAGGTCTTAATTTTATTGTTTTAATTAATTAAATAATTAATTAATTAAGAGAATGAAAATTTGATTATAAGACCATGAATTGACCATGATGGTGTAGGATTGACCATGGTGCCATGAATTGACCATGATGGTGTAGGATTGACCATGGTGGTCTAGGGTAAACAATGGTGGTAAAAGGTTGACCATATAGTGAGGTCTTGAACATATGGCAGTTGAGTCAACTATAGAGTCAATATGGTGATCATAGGGTTCAAAGTTGACCAAATGGTGAATGTGATAAACTTTGGGTCCAAGGTTGATCAAATGATCAAGGTTGTGACCACTGGGTCCAGGGTTGACCGAATGGTCAATATGGTGACCATTGGGTCTAGGGTTGACCAAATGGTCAATGGGGGACCAAATGGTCAATGTGGTGACATTGGTTCCATGACCAAATGGTCAATAATGGTTCAAATTAGGTCCTATCATTACTGACTTAGCTTTTCTAAGGTGTCACTTAATTTTGAGGTCAAAAGAGGACACATTAGAGTTTGGTCCAATGTTTAGGGTTTAGGAACTCCTGATAGGTTTAAGAAGTAAATGTTAGTAGACTTCTTCCCTAAGATGGACTTGATGATCATAGTATTCTTAGGGCTTTATAGAAGAATCCCTGTGATTCTGAGTTGATTTGGGTGGTTCAGGATATGCCCTGATCATGGATGTCGGTTTAGGATAGATCCTCACAAAAGTGAGGTCAACACTACTATAGTAAGCTTAGGATGTATTAACTCTATTTTTTAGGACTGTTGTAGTTAAAGTGGGTATGCTATTGTGATAACCTAGGGTTTAATTTTTGTTGTGTTTTTTTCTTAATAGAATTAAGCCGTTTTTTGGTTGGTTGGCTATCAACATCCAAACCATCCAGGATAAACAATAAAGCAAAGGATGAATCTCAAATGAACTAATAATAATACTCATATGATGTCTATTAGTGAGTCCAATGTAGGTCTAGGATTGACACTCATTATTTGTCTTTGCTCTTTTCTTTGCTCAATAGGTTTGCCCCCAGTTTAGGATGGAGTTTTTGTTTTTTGCCTGTTTTTGCCCTAATTATTGATGGACTCGCTAAGGATTAAATTTTATACAAAAACTAAAATAAATAATTTTAATTTAAATTTCTAAAAATTAACAAAACTAATAACAAAAACCAAAATTGCATAAAATAATGCATATACAACCCTAAAAAAGTATTATGCATTTAAAACAATTGAATTAATATTAACTAAAATTGAGTAGAAACCTCTTTACAATTTAAGATTATGCACGAAAACATCATCATAGTCATGTGCATAACTATCTTGTTCCTATTCTTTGTACTCAAGCACTCACACATTTATGAGAGCCATCGCCTTGTGGATGTATGTTCTGACATTGCATCTCAATTGACCTTATGAATAGATTCTCTAAGCATTCATCATCGAGGACTTGGATAATCTAATACACAACCTACTCTAATTTACTTAGCACTAAAAGTTGTCCAGAAAATAACAAAACACTTGAGTGTAGTGAGCCATAAAAAGATAAAACTTAAATTTTAAAATTATATTTATGACATTTAGCATACCAATCATAGTTGGGCATCTTGATTTATGATCGAGTTGTAAGTCTTACTATTCTTAAAAAATAATACCCAACCATATCTTGAGTTCACTGAGACCGGCTTACATGGCTTTAAATGTGATTTGGTGGCTTAGATGGTAGCCCTTTCAAGGTAGGTCTATATGTCCATTGCATTTTTTTTTGTGTTCTTTTTCTTCTTTTAGACTAAGTTAATGAGATTTCACTTCTTTCAATGGATCTCACTTCAAACTTAAGATTTTGAAATCGCTTGTATAGTTACAACATAAACTCTCACTTTCTAGGCTTTCTCACAATCATATAATGTGCAATTTAAGCCTAATTTTCTAATAAAATGACAAGATAAAAATATCAAATGTACTTCTTTCAAAGTTATTAAAGTCAATCAATAGGATAGTTGAGATGCTACTGAGTTTCACGGTATCTTCAAAATATCTTACTCTTCTTCCTTTGGGTTTTGTTAATAACGTTCAACTTTTGAGCCATTCCTATTTGAAATTCCTGATAATCAGTTAAAGAAACCTAAATTTAGAAATATTTTGAAATTAAAATCACAACATTAATCGAGATTTTACTTAAGTAACTTTGATTTCTTAAAATATAATTAATTATAGAGGCTTAACCTTATAGGAAGTTTGTTACCCATAATTAATCTAAACCCTATTTAGTCTTCAGATTAGATAGGAAAAAGTCTTACCGGTTTTAATCGTAGAATATTGCAAATTTCCAAAATTTCTTAATTGAAGTAATTGAACCTATCTTTAAGTTGTATTTCTACTCTCAAGATAGTATATGACTTTTATACAGTGTTTGATTATTTAAATAATTAAATCTTTGAATCAATATGGTTCTATAAAGACACCCTATGACATGTCAAATAATAAAACTGACAATAGGAAGGGTGATTGTTCTCTCAGTTCTCACAAACTGGCTATCAAAGATATATAGTTGTCCAATATCATGTTGAAGTTTATCTTTATTTTATCATAAATTGAGAAATATCAAGTAAGATAAAATATCAACAGAGCTCTCTTTGTCTATCAAAATTTCCTTGACATTATAGCAATTTTCACCAATTCTTACACTATTGCTAAGTGGGAATTGATGCGGGATTTGAACCCCTTCAGGCTGGATTCATCGAAGGTGGAAAAATGACTAATACAAGATTTCTCTTTTAGAGGTTATTCATGTATAATAATGAGAACTTGATTATACAATAATGGACCTCCAATGAATGTTTAAAATTCACTAATCATTTGGCGATTTCCTTATTATTGTTTTGGTGTTTGTTTTCCCTAATGAGAGTGTTATTCATAAGAGAATATTTATTTTGTATAAATCAGCCTTATCATTCTAATTTGTTTTCTTAAGTTGATGGCACGATTTAGTGCTATGACATGATTTCGGTGGAAGTAATATTATTGATCTTTATTTTAAAAATATTGTGTAAATGGATGCGGTCATTTAATAGTTTCTTTATCTTGAATGACCATCATAACATTAGCACACGATGAATTAATAAGTATATATTTTTTCTTTGGTCTTGGCAAGTGCCTATGATTCAAAGGTTCATGACGGAAATCATGATTTTTTTATGGCTCATACTTCTTTCGCTGAGAGGCTTAGATAGTATATTTGGGGTTATTCTTATGCTTGACTATGTGTGGTTTAAATTGCTTCTTGTACGCATTAATGGCATCAGCAACAATGATGTAAGCTTTGATATTATTGATGAGGTTGGCATAAGAGTGAACTATTTTTCACATTAATGATGAATAAAATGGTCTAAAATATAAACTCCCAAGAAGACATCCTTAAGAACCATAGATCCACTATTAGAATTTAAGGAGCCACCATAAAGAATCTTTGGAAGTATTTTGTAAGTGACTCTTTCTAATAATGATAAATTATAGAAATTAGAAAGGATTCTTTGATGATCTTTTGATATGCTATAAATTATTGTATTAAAAGCCTGACAAGCTTATCGAAGGTGTAGATGGTTTTGCTTAAGAGTGAATAGAATTAAGTACATGCTTGATTATTGAGGGTGGAAAAAAAACTTGATAAAGGACATTTAGAGCTTTATTGTATGTGCATTTTGGTTCTAAAAGTTAATATGTTCATATCTTGTAAATTAGCCATCCTAATGTCCTTAGAATGATATTATTTTTAAAATAAGGGGATTAGGTTCATATATTTCGAATTTGTCTTTGTTAAATCTAGCTAAATATGACTAGCTCTTATTTTTTTTAGCTAAACATTAGAAAAGTCTAACAACTCGTCATTAAATTCTAGGAAGTAGAGAAATGAACTACTAATTGATACCTAAAGTCATTAAAGAAGCTAATGCTCTTTAGTATTATCTCAATGCATTTTACAGAGAAAAAAATACTCCTAGCTTTTAATTGCATCAAAGGATCAACATAGTATAAAACTAAACTGTATTATATGTTTAATTGGTTCCAAATTCACCTTTATTATTACCAAATTCGAGAATTTGCTTAAAAAATATAGACTTAAACATGATATTTATCATAAGTATAAATCTAATTATGGTTATACTTGATTTTAACACTATAATTAAAAGCATATTTAAAAGAGGTTCTTTCTCCAACTTTTTTACATGAACTCTTGATGGATTAATAATTTAAGATTTATAACATCTTCATTCATAGATCTAAAGTCTAACATTGGGAAACAATAATGAATTCCTTAAGATCTTCCCCAAGATCATAATAGAGCTAATTTATAATTATTTGCATAAGATTTGATAGAGTGATCTTATATTGTAAAAGCTAAATAAGTTTTGATACTATGAGATCTTAATGAATTTATATAATAAGACTATGAAAAGCATTAACCATTATCTTTTTCCTATTTCTTACCATCTCAATAATAACATAAGTATATTGGAATCTTGAAATGCTCAAATCAACGATTGGTAATTTGAATTACTTCATCATATTGGAAGAGGAGAGGTGGTAGTGGTGGTGATGGCTTTGGGGGAGTAGATTAGAAATGAGAAATTTGAAAATGATTAATGTTAGGTTAAAAATAAAAGAATGAACAATGGAAAATATTGAACAAATGCTTTAATTATAGAAATTTCTTAGAGATTCATGTTATAAGAATTTTAATCTCATTCAACTTCTTTATAAACTTTATTCATAAACATAAGGAGTCCTTCATTACAAACAAAACTAGGCGTGTTAAGTTAACTAATATTGTTATTTCAATTAATTTCTAACATGTGTTACTGACCCAATCCCAGATGCAAAAAGTGGAGGGTTGCGTTAGGTAGTCGACAGCCAGCTTAAAACTTATCGAAAAAAGATCATGACATGAATCCTTTTGATCATTGTGTAAGTGCTAGGAAATCCACTAGAAGCGACGCATTGTATAACCTGAATACAATAAAAAGTGTGCAAGGGTCGCTACTCGCTACACCGGCGCCCAAGTGTAGTGTTAAATAAGGAAGGGTTCCCACATTACGGGCGAATGCAGGTAAAGAAGTTAGTCCATGAAACTAATGAAACTAATATTAGGATAGGATTTTGGAATATAGGTACTCTCAATGGTAAATTAATGGAATTAGTTGATATTATGATTCATAGAAAAATTAATATCTTATGTATTCAAGAAACTAAGTGGGTTGGAAAAAAGGCTAAGGAGATTGATAATTTAGGTTTTAAACTTTGATATTCTGGTAAGAGTCGCACTAGAAATGGGGTAGGTGTAATTATAGATAAGAGTTTGAAAGATAATGTTGTAAAAATTAATAGAGTTGGAGATAGAATTATAGCTCTTATGATTATCATTGATATTAAGATTTTTAATATTATAAGTGCTTATGCTCCTCAAGTAGGTTTAAATACAGAGTCTAAAGATAAATTTTGGAATGACTTAGAAGACTTAATACAAATGATACCTCTTGAAGAAAAAATGTTTATTGGAGGAGATTTAAATGGAAATATCAGCAGAGTGGTAGAAGATTTCAGAAATATTCATGGTGGCTACG
>NW_018165508.1:112554-112993 GCF_001263595.1 Phalaenopsis equestris
AGAGGATAATTGAACATAGGTTAAGACACATCACAAAAATTTCTCATAATCAATTTGGATTTATGTCGGGCAGGTCTACTATGGAAGCTATACATTTGCTGAGAGGTTTGATGGAGAAGTTCAGAGATAATAAGGAGAACCTACATTTGATTTTTATTGATTTAGAAAAGGCTTACGATAAGGTTCCAATAGATATCCTTTGGAAAGTTCTTAAGAAGAAAGGTGTTGATACGACTTACATTCAAGTCATGTATACTAGTGTTGTTACTTGTGTTCAAATTGAAGGAGGATTGACCAAATTTTTTTCTATTTTTGTTGGATTACATCAGGGATCGACTTTAAGCCCATATCTTTTTGCTTTAGTTATGGATGGTCTTACTGGACATCTACAAGAGGATGTACCTTGGTGTATGCTTTTTGCTGATGATATTCTTCTCGT
>NW_018165508.1:113212-133514 GCF_001263595.1 Phalaenopsis equestris
TGGGGATGTTAATAGTAGAATTCAAGTTGGTTGGTTGAAGTGGAGGAATGCTTCGGGTCTTTTGTGTGATAGAAAAGTACCGCTAAGACTGAAAGGAAAATTTTATAAGATGGTGGTGAGACCTGCAATGCTTTATGGCGCTGAATGTTGGCCTTTAAAAGAGAAGCATAATAATAAGTTAAGTGTTGCCGAGATGAGAATGATTAGGTGGATGAGTGGCTTTACACTTAGAGAAAAAATGCAAAATGAACATATTCGAGATAGGGTTGGTGTAGCTCCTGTGATGAACAAAATTAGAGAAAGTTGTCTTAGATGGTTTGGTCACATTAAACGTTGATTAAACGTCGATCCTCTGATGATCTGATTAGAAGAGTAGATGTTTTAGATTTGATTTATGTTAAGAAAAGCAGAGGTAGACCTAGGAAGACTTGGGCTTATTGTATAAAAAATGATCTTAATTTACTAGAACTAAATGATGAAAATATGACACTAAATAGGACGCAATGGAGAAAAATGATTCATGTAGCCGACCCCACGTAGTGGGATTAAGGCTTTGTTGTTGTTGTTGTTGTTGTTGTTACTGGCCCAACCTGCAATTATACAGTTATTTATGCTCCTTAATATGCCAAAAACTTGACCCAAATTATATTTAGCGGCTAGTGAGAACAAATGTAATATAATTAAAGAAATATCTTTCTCACTACGCAAGTATACGTATCGTTTCAAGTAATATAGAGTTTTCTTAAAAAAACCTCAGTATCGATCCCATGAGGAAGCGGGAAACAAGTTAACAATAAAATGAATACATGAATTTTGAATTTAAGAAAACTTTACTTAAGATTGCAACAACTATCTAAATATGAAAATTAAGTTTACTAAATTCTACAATATGCAAATAAAAGTAAATGTAATAACTTTGACAATATATAAAAAGATACTTTCTCCTTGCCAATAATTGATAATTAGTGTAGGATTTCAAAATTTATTTAGAAACTTAAATATGATATTGTGACAAATAAGAGCCTTCATATTTATTTACTTTCTTTCGAATTGTGCAAAGAACATTGGCTAATCTAAAGTTGGTTTCGACATATATAGTAGTGTTGGGAAGGTTCTAGTCCTCACTTTTAGATTACCCACTGTGCCCTTTCAATAGGACCTACCAGTGACCCTTAGTTCCAATCTCTAGACCAAATTGATAAGAGAATCTAGCATGTTACCCTAAAAATATCAATTCTACGCGCGCATTTTTTGTCCGGACACCTGACGTACCTCTACGTGCGGTGCGAGTTATTCTTGAGACATTCTACAAAGCATTGTGATGGTCCCAGCAGATGCTCACACAATGTGATTTCTGCCCAGTGCTCTGAATGTCAAAGTAAAGAAATTCAACCAAGCGCGGGTAAACGGCGGGAGTAACTATGACTCTCTTAAGGTAGTCAAATGCCTCATCATCTAATTAGTGACATGCATGAATGGATTAACGAGATTCCCACTATCCTGGGTTATTTTCAATAATCCTGAAATAACCTAAAAATAAAAACCGAGGGTTATTTCTGGGCTATTTCGGGATTATTGAAAATAACCCAGAAATAACCTGAAAATAACTCAAGAATACCCTGTGCAGCACGTAGAGCTACGTCAGGAGTTCGCACAGAAAAATTTTTGCAATTCTACGCCTATCAAATCTTATCTCCCTATCTATTTGCACCCCTCTTTAGATGATTGTGATTGCTCTATCCAAGGTAGAATGTGATACTTACAAGTCAAGAAATCTTAGTATTTTCGGGTCTAATTTTTGGGTCTATAAGTTCCTCGGGTCTATAAGTTCCTCAACAGGTTTTAACAATACAAGTGGTGAATTTGTAATGTAAATGAAGGACTCGTAAAAATATCATCACAATTTTTAGGATTAAAAGTTCTAAGCAAAAACAAAATCACTTACTTAATTACTTCATATTTCAAGGAGAAAAAAAAGAAAACTACTCACGAAGCATGGGGATAACAAAACAAAACATATTTACAAAACTCCAATCCAAAATACAAAACTTAAAGACTTAGATACAAATACTTATCTAGAATGTTCCCTCAAGCACTCCTTTGAAGTTCTCTGACTTCTCTGACTCCAACAGTACTTATAAGACTCACAAACTCTATAAATAACAAAAACTCACAAAGAAAAGAGACTCTACAAATCTGACCCCCTAGCCTCTTGGAATTAATCCATATTTATAGAGATTCAAAAATGACCAAGGGTTTCTTTAAACATCTCTTCAAAATTCAAACTCATTCAATAAATCTTCTAGAAGATAATTGTGCTGCCTAGGCACCCAACCGCCGCGCCTAGGCGCCATCCAATTTCCGCATCTGGCGCCTAAGCATTAGTTCTGTTGGTTTGGTATTTTTCTTCAATTTACCCCATTTTGCTCCTTCTTAACGTATTTTTTGCTCCTTTTTACTCTTATACTTTTTTTCTTGCACCTAAAACTAAAAACATAAAAATACCCTTCATTAAAATATAATATCCTAAAAAGCATAAAATGTACATAAAAAATAGATAATTTTAAGGTAGTTCAATTCCCCCAAACTTAAACTTTACTTGTCTTCAAGTAACCTTTGTTACTATATCTAAAAGTATAACTTATGGAAGTGAGTTTTACTTGAATATTTCTATAGTTTTTGTTTTATAAATGCAATATTGAAACTTTTGAAAAAATTTTAATAACATAAGTTAAAACTAGAATGTAAGAATATTTAGCAATCAAGTTTAAGAATTCTGATTTCCTATTTATTTCAAGAATAATTGTAATTTGTCGTATTAAAAAGTCTTAAAAAATTACATGAAAAAGAATATCATGAGAACTTTACTAGTAAGAATGCTAATACTTCATAAATAAGTTTAGAAATGTAATTAAGTCCATTTCCTTAAGATGATTTAAGTGGAAGCCAATTTTTGATTAGGCATCTCCTCAAATAAAAGTACAGAGCAACAAAACATAGATAAACAATCCAACATAAGAAAGATCTAAAAATCATAACTAATACAAAGTAAAAAATAACTTCTAATCCTCTTCCTCCTCCTCCTCATCATCAAAATCAAAGGGAATATTTGCATCCATTGATTTTGGGTCTTTAAAAGGTGTAAATTGAGGGCATGTAGGAAATTCAATAGACGGTTCTCCCTTAATGAATTTCACTAATGCCTCGTCATAATCAGCATCACAGTCACTCTTTCTTCTAGCAAAATCAGACATATGATCAAACTAGTGTTTCATATCTTCGATACAACACTGCATCAAAAACAAATCATTTTGGTGTTCCAAATATCTCACACTCAGTACATCCCAATATCCAGAAGGAGGCTCAGTAGCAGTAGAAGTAGAAGGTCTAGAAGTAGAAAGCCTAGAAGTAGAAGTAGAAGTTTCATCTTGAACTCTATCTCTTGGTCGTCCATATACATTAACATTAGCCTTCCAAATTGGCTTAAGTGGCTTCAACTACTCTTTCCAATGTTCAAAATTAACTCCAGGTCTTTGCAAATAATAAATATCAAAGATGGAAATCCAAAACCTGAAGTCATACTAGCTCTCGCAGATAATTAATAGCATCATAAATAAGAGCGCTCACATCTATAAGTTTTCTTTCTTGAATACAATAATTTAAAATAGCTCATTTTCTAGTCACTTCACTTAAATGATTCAAAGGAAGGAGGCGAGCAGAAATAAAATATTGTCATGCCTTTGAAGTGGCATTGAGCGTGGAAGAAGAAAAATTTACCTTACGGTCAGTTCGAATCCTTTAAGCTTCACGAACATCAGTCAAATAAGCCATAATCTACTCTAACTCTTGCTCATATAGAATGAAATCTGAATAGATACAATCAAACTAAGGTGGCAAATCATATATCACATTAATCCTCTCAAACAAACACTTCATCTTCATCTGCTTTAGGTAAATTTGCATAAAATTCTCGAACCACAACGATGCCGACAATAGTAGTAAAGTAAAAGAAACTCTCCCATTTATGTGCCACAATAACATTCTCTAAAGCTCCACCAGGCATATAAAAACTTTGCTCCATAATAAAATTTCTTAAAGAAATAAAATTGTAATAACAAATTTGCGCATTTACACGAAAAAATATGGCACTGTCGTAGGATTCTTTTTGTCTTCCTCTCTTTGTTTTAGAGGCCATCTAAAATAAATTTGAAGAATAAACTCCAATAAATTTCAAAAATAAGAAAATAGGCTTCCTACAAGCTTTTTCAAGCTAACAAAGCTTAGATCTGTGGATTTTTCACCACTAAATCAAATATTTTTTAATATTTTCAGTCTCTACTCAATGTTTGAAAAATCCATGGTGAAATCACAAAATAGCTATGCCAAAATATAGATATAACCTTGAGAAGAAAAATATAAATATAACCTTGAGAAGATGAAATCTGGTGTTTTTAAATAGATATAACCTTGAGAAGATGAAATCTGGTGTTTTTAATCCAAGAAACTTGAAGTTTTGAGCTCTATTAAGCACCCTAAGATTGGTTTTCACCAAAAATAGGAAGAAGAAGGAGCTTGAGCATAAAAAATGGTGTGGCTTTAGTTTAAATTGCAAAAAATTCAAGTTTTGGCGCCTAGGCACCAAGATGTGCAGATGGTGTGGTGCTTAGGCGCCAGACCCAAAATTCTTCTTTTCTTGGGTTTTAAGTGTAACACAACAAGACTAAGCCTTTTAAATCAAAATTTCTCATTAATTTTAAAATCACACCTCATGTTTATTATGTCTTAACCCCTTCTATCTTACAATTTTTAGTTCAAAATCACTTCCAACATTCTAACACGGGGTTTACACAAACATAAATTTCATTGATAAACCTTCAAATAACAATACACTATCACACACAAACATAATTTTAAGCAAATCAACACAAGCAAACTAACACACAATTAACAACAAGTTAAAGTAGCACACATAACACATCCTTTACTAAAGCAACCAAACACAAAGAACAAACACAAGAATCCTATTTTAAAGATCAATCCATATTAATCTCATTCTCATCACCCTTCTCACATGCCAAATATCCGTGATCAAGTGAGTAGAAGACAAGGGCGCGGGGAAATTCTTTACCCTCATTTTCATAAATCCATTTGTTCTTGTTATACGTGAGCATCTTGATAACTATCCAAGTGGGTGGATTGAAGTTTCATCTACCACTCCAGGTGCTCGTACTGGTGATACATCTCATGCAACTTGTTGTGTAGATTAGAATGATCCTCTTCAATCTCCACCAACTTGCTCGTCACTTCTCCAAACTCAACACTAAGAATCCATAAAAATAAGTTTGGGCATCATTATGCACAAACTTATTTCCAACTCCATTTTCACTATTCTTCATGGAAGCAAGTAAGACCTCCAAACATTTCTAAACTCTCTTCTCTGGTATAAATTTTGAAGGTATGAACATTAGGGATGAAGGCTAGGTAGTTTTATAGAGAAGACATAGAGAAAAACTGCTTTGGGGCTGTTTTCCCACGTCCAGAAACTATGACGCTTAGGCGCCGGTTTCTGGCACTTAGGCGCCAGCATCACAAGACTCTGGTGTGTAGGCGCCAATTGTTGGCGCCTAAACGCCAGTATCCTAGTGAACACTGATTCGCCTAACATCAAATTTCTTCAATTTCCAACCATGTTTAATACCTTAATTAATGCTAAAAGAATGCTACTAAAGCAAAGGATAGTCATGATACTACAATAATAACAAACATAAATCAAATCACGAGAACTATGGGTTGCGATAACCACAGACTGCCTCCCACGAAGCGCTCAACATCAAATTCTATTTATAATAGGGTTTGTTTTCTCCAATTTAAGGCTTCAACCTATGTCTATTTACTTTAGTTATATGTCTAATTTTTGGATCCTTAATCTCCACAGCCTCATAAGAATAAACTTTTGTCACAATAAATGACCCTATCCACTTAGACTTAAGTTTTTTGGGAAATAATTTCAATCGTGTATTGTATAATAAAACTTTTTTGTCCATACTCAAAATTCTTTCTTAAAAACTTTTGATCATGCCAAATTTTCATCTTTTCTTTATACATTCATGCATTTTCATAAGATTCATTCTTAATTTTATCGAGCTTATTTAATTGCAATACTTGTTTTTCTTTAGCATCCTTCAAATTATAATTAAATTCTTTTATCGTCCAGTAAGCTTTATGCTCTAACTCAACTGGTAAATGACAAGCTTTTCTAAATATGAGCCTATATGGAGACATTCCTATATGAGTTTTATAAGCAGTCTTATAAGCTCATAATGCAAAATCAAGTCTATCAGACCAACCAGTTCTTTTAAGATTCACAGTTTTCTCCAAAATTCTTTTGATTTCACGACTTGATACTTATGATAATCCACCAATTTTAGAGTGATAAGTTGTGGCAATCCTATGTTTAATTCCAAATTTTCAAAGTAATGTGTCCACTTTAAAATTCTTAAAATGACTTCCTCCATTAATAATGATCACTCTTGGCATTTCAAATCTAGTAAAGATATTTCTGTTTAGAAATTTTGAAACACTCAGAGCATCACAATGAGACAAAGATATCGCTTCAATCCATTTAGACACATAATCCACAGCCAATAAGATATATATCTTTCCTGAAGATGGTACGAATGGTCCCATAAAATCCAAACCCCAAATGTAAAAAATTTCAACTTCTAAAGTAAAATTTAGGGGCATTTCATCTCTTTTAAAAATATTTTCTACTCTCTGACATCGATCACAAGTTTTCACATAATTATATCCTTAAATAATGTAGGCCAATAAAATCCAATGTGTAAAATTTTAAATGTAGTTTTATCTATTCTAGAGTGTCCCACAAATTCAGATTTATGACATTTTTTAGTTTTAGCTATTATAGAGTGTCCCACAAATTCAGATTTATGACATTTTTGTATAATTTTTAGGGTTTTATTAATTGGTACACATCTTCTAATGATTGAATCATGACATTTCTTATATAAATAAGGGTCATCCCAAAAGTAAAACCTTGCATAATACATAATTTTTTTTTTCAGGTGGCTTATTAGTCTGTATGGTAGAATATTACTAACTAAGTAGTTAACTATATCTGCATACCACGGTATATGTCATTCAGAAACAACATAGAGTTGTTCATCAGGAAAATTCTCAATTATGTTATCCTCATTGTTCTTTTTTTTTCCTTGTTCAAGTCTTGACAGATGATCATTAATTTGATTATCAGCTTCTTTTCTATCCACTATCTTAAAATCAAATTCTTGCAAAAAAAGGAGCTATCTGATTAATCTTGGTTTCACGTCCTTTTTTGACATAAGATATTTAATTGAAGAATGATCAGTATGCAAAATACATTTAGCTTTGAGTAAATGTGACCTAATTTTATCAAAAGCATATAATATTTCCAAAAACTCTTTTTCAGTTGTTGTGTAATTAATTTGAGCTTCATTAAGAATTTTACTGGTATAATATATAACTTTAAAAATCTTATCATATTTTTGTTCTATAACAACTCCAATAGCGTAATCACTTGTATCACACATTAATTTAAATGGTTTTTCCCAATCAGATGAAACATTGATAGGTGCAGTAATTAGCTTTTCATTTAATAGACTGAAAGCTTTAAGATAATCATCTTTAACATCAAACTTAGTATCTTTTTCTAAAAGATAGCAAAGAGGCTTAGCAATTCTATTAAAGTCTTTAATATATCTCTATGAAATCCAACATGTCCTAGAAAACTTCTTACAACAGTTACTGAATTACGAGTTTGTAATTCAACAATAATTTAAAATTTTGCTTCATCCACTTTCATACTATTTCTAGAAATTTTATATCCCAATACAAGCCCTACTCTGACCATAAATTATCATTTTTCCTAATTGAGAATTAAATTTGTTTCTTCACAACTTTTTAGAACCTTTGTTAAATGATCTAAACATGAATCAAAAGAGGTTCCAAAAATTGATAAATCATCCATAAACACTTCAATTCACTTCAATTCCTTTCTCAATAAACACTTCAATTCCTTTCTCAATTAAGTCACAGAAAATAGATACCATACACCTTTGAAAAGTTTCAAGTGTGTTACATAAACCAAAGGGCATTCTTTTAAAAACAAAAGTCTCATATGGAATTGTAAATGTAGTCTTTTCTTGATCCTCGAGAGCAATAAGTATTTGGTGGTAAACAGAATATCCATCCAAAAAGTAAAATTATTCATGTCATGTTAGCCTATCCAACATTTACTCTAAGAAAGGCAAAGGAAAGTGATCCTTCCTAGTGGTAGCATTTAATTTTTTATAGTCAACACAGATTCACCAACCAGTGACCTGTCTTGTGGGAATTAATTCGTTCTTTTTATTTATGGCTACAGTCACTCCTGCTTTATTAAGAGCATAATGAATATGACTAACACATGCACTACCTAAAATTGGATAAATAATCCCAACATCTATCCACTTCAAAATTTCATTCTTTACCACTTATTTCATCATAGGTTTAATCTCCTTTGAGGACCAGCCATGGGTTTACATTTGTCTTCCATTAAAATTCTATACATACAAATTGAAGAACTGATTCCTTTAATATCTGCTAACACCCAACCAAAAGCTTTTTTATAATTTCTCAATGTCTCCAATATTTTTTCTTCCTGATCTTTAGTTAAATCTGAGAATATTTTAATAGGTAAAGTAGATGAATTTTCTGAGATTGCATACTTTAAATGTGTAGGAAGTATTTTCATCTCAAGTTCAGAAGGTTTTTCTATTGAAGGGATTAAAGATTTACTATTTTCAATAGTATCCAAAATCTCAAAGATTTTCTGAACATAATTAGTATCCTCAGTGTTTATTTATGATGATTTTTCTTCAAACTCACTTTCATTTTCACTATCAATTCTTTCCTGATCTAATATCACTTCATTTTTTTCCTCAGAAATGACTTCACATTTTTCTTGGAAATGTTTAGCAATCATATAATCCATAATATCCATTCTCTAACATTTGTCTTTAAGAGGATACCTCATTTAATTTAAAACATTAAATGTTACTTCCTAGTCATTAACTCTCATAGTTAACTCTCCTTTTAGCACATCAATCACAGTAGTTCGGCAGTAAGAAATGTCTCTCCAAAATAATAGGAATTTCCTTACCTTCTTCCATATTTAACACAAGGAAATCCACAGGGAAGATATATTTATCCACTTTAACAAGTACATCTTCTATAACCCCTTTAGGATAAGTAATAGATCGATCAGCTAACTGAAGGGTTACAGTAGTAGGAGAAATCTCTCCTAAGGCTAACCTTCAAAAATGGATAAAGGCATGATATTAATGCTAGCTTCCAAATCGCATAAGGCTTTTCCATAAAATTTCTCTCCAATCGCCAGGGTATTGTGAAGCTATCATGGTCTTTAAGTTTTCAGGAAGCTTCTTTTGAATTATTACACTACATTTTTCACTCAATGCAACGGTCTCATAAGCTTCAAACTTCCTCTTCTTATTTAATATATCTTTCATAAATTTGGCATAAATAGGCATTTGTTCTAAAGCTTCCACAAACAAAATATTGATTATAAGATTCTTAAATATCTCAAAAAATTTTTAAAATTGTTGATCAAGCTTTTGCTTTCTTAGTCTTTGAGGAAAAGAAGGTGGTGGTCTCTCTAAATCATTTAGTCTCTGAGGAAAAGAAGGTGGTGGTCTCTCTAAATCATTTTTAGTTTGAGAGACAGATTGTTATGGGTCTTTAGAAATAGTTTCTTTAGGTTCTTCAATTTCTCTCTCAACTTTAATCTCTTTTTTATTCCTAACTTTTAATTCCTTTCCATTTCTAAGTTGAACAAGTTTAATTTGATCTTGTTCTATTCCTTTTTCTTTAGAATTTACTTCAACATTAATAGGAAGTGTTCTCTGAGATCTATTGATAAGTGTGTTAGCAATTTGTCCCAGTTGATTCTCAATATTTCTTATTGTAGAACTTTAACTTTACATCTGATTACCTATTTGCAAAATTACTTTTTCTAAAGATAACTTCTTTTCCTTGAATTTTTGGTTATTAAAGTCAGGAGGATAAGAAGGTCAATAACTAGAATTACCCTGATTGTTCTAATTTCTTATTGGGTTTGCTTGATTGTTCCCCCATTGCTGATTTCCACCACCAAAATTATTCTAGTTAAAATTAAGGTGGTTTTTACCAAATAGGGTTATAACAGTTCAAATATGGGTTATTGGGTTTATTAACAACCGCATGTAACGTTTCTAATGATTGAGAATCATTAATTTGTCCTAATAAATTTTCTTCACTTGCTTGAGGTATTTGAGAAAAATTCATAACATAGTTATCTAACTTCTTATATAACAAAGCAACTTGAGATACTAAGATGAATAAAAGCATCACTATCATGAATACTAGCCACTCTTTTCTGAGGTCCATTTAAAATTATTAGTGGTCGTTTCTTCAATTAATCCATGAGCTTTATCAAATGATTTTGACATTAAAGATCCTTCAGTAGCAACATCAATTATAAATCTGTGGGACTCTATTAACCTATTAAAAAATATTCAAATAATTAACCAGTCAGGTAAAGCATGATGTGGACATTTTTAAGAGACACCAAGACATCTCTTGGATTTTTATTAAAGAAGAATTTGATCATCAAAGGAAGAGGCCAATCGCCAATCATCATCTATCCATCCAAAGTAACCGCCGCTATTGTCGCCCATCACTACTGCCACCAACCACTTTTTATTTTTATTTTGAGTTTTAGTTTGTATTATGAGGAAAGGAAGAGAACACAAAGGAACTTCAAGACATTTGTTTGAGATAATTTGAGATAAGTGTTTATCTTCGTGACTACATTTGTTTTTAATTTAGACTTCTTGTTTGTGTGCATGGTTTATACTTTTAAACTCAAGTGTGATTGTGTTTTCTCTATGAATTCTGAGTAGTTTTCTTTATCTTTTTTCTTAAAATGATAAGTGATTAATTATTGAAAGGAATTTGTGTGAAGTATTAGACTTCAATGTTAAAAGAAGTCGTGATGATTTGAAACCTTGTATTTCATTTACTTCTTGGTTTGACCAAGTAATTTGTTAATACATGTTGTCAGAACATATAAGATCCGAGATGGTATTAAGATGATATCGTCTCAATTAACAAATGATAAAAATCACATTTGATTTCATGGATGAGAATGTAGTCCATGGGGTTGAGTGCAAATAAATAGGGAAATAAACTTTGAAGGGTTTAAAATTAGAGGACTTTAGAGTGACAGGCTAAAACCCCCAACTTGATTTATAGTCTTAGATTATGATACGAGATATTAGCCCCCAGGTGGAGGGAGAAGTGGGAACTCTAAAGTGAGAGCTAGTATCTTCCCTACCTAACCCATCTTCAAGACTATTCAAACTATAGCTTAGCTAATGTTCTTTATAGCATCTCTAGCAAGAGTAAAGAATATTATTGATCCTATTTGGCACAACACAATTAAAAACTTCCACAATAAAATTCCTATACTTGTTACTAATTCATTATAAGGAAAAAGATATTTTATTTGTATTTCCTTCATCTTGCAAGTATTTAGTTAAGTTAATTAGTTGCTTACTTTACTTTCAATTATAAAAAAATTACAAAAAAAATTAAATTTTCATTCCTATTATAACATCTAGAGTTTTAAGTTATAATACTTTTCCAAGTGAAATTTTGTTATTTAATTTCTCTTATTTTGTAAAGTTGCATATTGTTAGTTATTCCTGTGGGTTCGACATTTGGGGCTTAATCAAAAAGTCACATATTACTTGATAACGATACATATACTTCCATAGTATCTCATATTAAATATTGTAAATGTATTCTTATTTGCTTCATAGTGAAAAAATTACCCAGCTTTTGCTTGAGATTAAATTTTTGGCTTTGTTGCAAAGTAAGAATCATTATTAAGGAAATTAAGCATATAATCGCATACACCGCATTTGACATCTATAAAGAGAACCGGGATCAACCGCTACAGCAGGGATTTGAATACTTAAGTGAATTTCATCTGTTGTGGGGTTAACATAGTTTCTTAAAGGTTTTTGTAAATTTTGATGTCATTTTCATTAGTAAGAGTTTTAATGTTATTTTGTGAAGTGTTTGTTATTTCTTGAAAATTTTGAAGTTATTTTTGCTTTTGAATTCTTCTTATGGTTGTTTCTTATTTAGAATTATAGAGTACTAAACCTTCAGATCCTGAATTTCGCATATAAAAAGTGAATTTCAAAAAATAAAATACTAAAGCAATCTAAATAAAATAAAATTGCAAATTTATTTATAATTTTTTGATTTTATGAATTTTTTTTTGTAGTTTTTCAATTTTGGTAATTTTTTTTGTAACTTTTGAAAATTTCAAGTAAGTTTAAATTAAAATTTTTAACAATCAAAAATAAAGTTTCAAAGAAAATTTGAAAAATTTTAAATTAAAATTTTTAGCAATCAAAAATAAAGTTTCAAAGAAAATTTGAAAAAGATATTTCGTTTAAAGTTTCATTTTTCCGTCGCGTCCCCAGCAACGGCGCCAAAAACCTGACCCGACCCGCAAATACACAGATATTTATGCTTCTTAATATGCCAAAAACTTGACCCAATTTATATTTAGTGACTAGCGAGAACAAATGCAATATGATTAAAGAAATAATTTTCTCATTAGTGATGCTACGCAAGTATACGTATCATTTCAAATAATATAGAGTTTTCTTTAAAAACCCCAGTATCGATCCCACGAGGAAACATGAAACAAGTTAACAATACAATCAAATACATGAATTTGACTTTAAGAAAACTTTATTTAAAATTGTAGCAACTATCTAAAGATGAAAATTAAGTTTACTGAATTCTACAATATGCAAATAAAAGCAAATAAAAGTAAATGTAATAAAAAGTAAATGTAATAACTTAGATAATTTATAAAAAGAGACATTCTCCTTGTCAATAATTCATAATCAGTGTAAGATTTCAAAAAAAATTTAGAAACTTAAATGTGGTATTATGACAAATAAGAGCATATCTATTTCTTTACTTTTTTTTGAATTGTGTAAGGAAGATTGACTAATCTAAAGTTGGTGTCGGCATGTATAGTAGTGTTGGGTAGGTTCTAGTCTCTCACTTCTAGATTACTCACTTTGCCTTTGCCCTCTGACCTACCAGCCTACCAGTGACCCTTAGGTCCAATCTCTAGCACAAATTGAATAAATAATCTAGCCTGTCACCCTAGAAACATCAATTCTGCACCCATTAAATCTTATATTTCTATTTATTTGCACCCCCTATAGACGATCGTGACTGCTCTTTCGAAGGTGGAATGTGATACTTTCAAATCAAGAATCTTAGTCATTTCGGGTCTATAAGTTTCTCAACAGGTTTTAACAATACAAGTGATCAATTTGTAAAGTAAATGAAGGATCGACAAAAATATCATCACAATTCTTAGGAATAAAAGAAAATCTAAACAAAATCAAAATCACTTTTTTAATTACTTCATATTACAAGAAGAAAGAAAAGAAAACTACCCACGAAGCATGAAGATAATAAAACAAAACGTATTTATAAAATTTCAATCCAAAGTACAAAACTTAAGTACAAAGATATAAATACTTATCTGGAATGTTCCCCCAAGCACTCCTTTGAAACTCTCTGACTTCTCTGCTCCAACAGTGCTTATAAGACTCACAAAGAAAACTTAATTCATCTTTAACAAATTTAGGATTTAGTAAATCTGGATTTACTGAATTTACTAAATCCTAATAACTTAAATCATCTTTTGCTAGACAACGCCCAAGTGCTGTAGGAATTCATTGTTGTCAACTTTAATTTTTTTGCAAGGCCACCAAACTCCCTTGCTACTTCTTGAGTTTCTTACTTGTTAAGGGTCGTGCATGGTTGAGAATGGCTAGAAACCACGATCGTGTCGTGGCCTTCACTAGTGAGCTTCCCATCATCACCTCCAACCATTATCCAATCGACTTCACCATTTTTTAACTTCGACGAGATGACGGTGGTGTGGTGGGGAAGAAAAAGGGGCTTGCATTTTAAGTTTAAATTACTTCAATAAAATTATTAATCAATAGCATATTAAGTTAATTATATTAATAAAAATGTGATTTAATTTTATTAACTCATTATTCAAATGTTTAATTTATGCATTCATAATTAAAGCTTAGTTATTGTAATAAACCATTAATTAATGATTTATTAGTTTAACAAATAAATAATTAAAATCAATTAAAGAATATTATAACATTAATTATTAATTAATTAATTTATCAAAATTATGATTTATAACTGATTAATTTGATGAATAAATGATTAATTATTGGGTAGTTGGTGATTAATATTGAACAAATGCTCTGTTTATAAAAATTTCGTAGAGATTCATGTTATAAGAATTTTAGTACATGTCATCTATTTTATAAACTCTATTTATAAGCATAAGGAGTTTTTCATTACAAACAAAACAATGCATGTTAAGCTAACTAATATTATTATTTCAACTAATTTCTAACATGTGTTGCTATGGAGGATGGTGACATCCTGGCTCAATACTTGCCTCCACAATATCTTGAGCTCTTGATATGTTAAGTAGCTATCAAGCTCAATATCAAAAATTATAATCTGATCAGAAATCCAACCAACAATTATTTAGCCATAAGAAGGTTTTACCCGATTACCATTGAGCTTTGTTGCAGTTCAATTCTAAACAAGAATAGCCACAAACTTCAGCTCTATAGACTTGACTCGAGTCTTCTTTTTGACATCAATCTTTTGTTAATAATAAAAGTAAAGTTTCATTAAAAATGGACTTTGCCATAATTGTCTCTCAAATTGTAAGAAAAGTAGATATATGTTATCTTGAGTTCAACTCTAATAATGATGTGCTAATATTTGCCATATTTTCTTGTTCACCCATTCTTGCATTTTATAAGATTCTATTTAGGGGCTGTCTAGTAAAGGCTTTAAGAATAGATTTAGCTTAGTTCTATCAGATGGTCAAAATGGCAACTTTAAATCCCATGATTTAGTAAATTCGATTTCTCCCCTTTATTGCCTTAAATCCAAGATGTACTAAATCCTTCCATTGGTTGGATTTAACTTAAATCCACAAGTGTTGCAGGAATTCATCGTTGTCACCTTCAAGTTATTTGCAAGGCCACTGAACTCTCTTTCCACTCCTTTTGCTTCTTATATGTCAAGGGTTGTGCATCAGTGAAGATGACCAAAAGCCACAAGCCCGTTGTTGCCTTCGCTATGAGCTTCCCATCACCACCTCCAACCCATATCCAACCGACTTCACCATTTTTGGCTTGGATGGGAGGAAGATGGGTTGGTGGGGAATGAAAATGGCCTTCCATTTTTAGTTTAAATTAATTAATAAAATTTGTAATTAATAACATATTAAGTTAATTATATTAGTAAAAATGTGATTTAATTTTATTAACTAATTATTTATATGTTTAATTTATGCATTCATAATTAAAGATTAGTTATTGTAATAAAAAGTTAATTAATTATTTATTATTTTAACAAAAAACTAATTAAAATCAATTAAATAATATTATAGTATTAATTATTAACTAATTAATTTATCAAAATTATGATTGGTAATTAATTAATTTGATGAGTAAATGATTAATTGTTGGGTGGCTATTGATTATTTGATAATTAATTATGCCAAATCCTAATATAAACTTACTAATTATAATTAAATCGTATTAATTAATGAGTATTTATTCTAAAATAATTTTATTTATCAATTACTTAATTTAGTAATATGTTGATTAATACCTATTTTAACTAAAGCAAGTAACAATTAATATAAATTGAACAAATTGGTTTAAATATTAAAAAAAATATTCAAACAATTTTCACAAAATTTAAATAAATTTAATATAAATTTTGATAAATAATTTATGAGAATTTATCATTTTTGAGTTTAATAAATTTTAATGAGTTGTTATGAAGTTATTAGGAAAAATTATTCTGTCCGACGACCGCATGTGCTCTACATGCGGTAGCGAATTAAAAAGGAACACGTGTAATGGTGGACCTTCAGTGAAGAGAAATAACCTGAATGCGTGACCCGACCCGAACCCCGCCCAATAACCGGAAAAAAACGTATATTTGGATCTATGGAATCCCGCCAAATCCAGAATTTCGACATTTTCGATCACGCCAAAGATTATTGGTGCCTTTTCTGGTTTATGGATGTAGTTTTTTTTTTTATTTTTTTGTCTGTTCGTATTCGAGTGGTATGGCAGAGTTCTTATTCTGTGCGGACACCGCATTAAATGGATATGGAATCTCAAAACGATTGCGAGAATGATGACAATCAACTTGGATTATTAGCTGCGTCCGGAAGCATTCCTCAGGTAGAGTTCTTTCTTTGTTTTGGGTGCTGCTATTAATGGCTTCCAAATGATAGTATTGCTGGGCTCGGATGGTGTGATTACTATATTATTTGATTGCTAAGTTAATTTGTAGGTGTTATCTTTTAGGGTTTAAGTTGTCGTAATGGTATTATCTTTCTGGTATTATTGTGGTTGATATTGTTTTTTCTGATATCATTGGGTCTTATTTAGGTTTTATCATGGGTTTATTCTGGTGTTATTATGATTGTATTATGGTAGTATTTATGCACTTTAGGCTTTCAAGAGTGTTTGTGTTATTATGGTATTATTACTGTAGTATTATGGTTGTATTACGTATCATGATGTTATTTATTATTGTATCTAATTAGTGTTTTTAACAGAGTGTTATGTTCGGTGTAAGTAGTGTTATTTCGGTGTTATCATGATTTTATTATGCTAGTATTTTTGCATTTTTGTCTTTGAAGTATACTTTTGTGTTATTATGGTATTATTTATGTGGTATTATGGTTGTATTATGTAATATGTTGTTATTGATTTATCGTTTCATACCAGCATGATTGTATTTATTAATTGGTTATGTTGAAGCGTTATTTTGTCAATCTAATGGTGGAATGTTTGAAAGTTACATTGATCCAATTGCAGATAGTTTGCTTCGCGCGGTGGTTCATAATAAGAAGAAAGCCTATGAAAATTATTGTGCATATGCACACCATATTGGATTCACTGTGCGAAAGGACCATGTTGGTTTTGGCCTCATTCAAAAATGATTAAGACAAAGGATTTCTTTTGTGGTAAGGTTGGTTTCAAGAAAGAATTGAATAACAATGTGGCGGTGAAGTACAGAAGAGGGTACACAAGGACTGGTTGTCCAGCCATGATCCGATAAGTCGTCGATTTAGAAGGTAACCGGTCGGTTAAGAAATTTATAGAAACTCATAACCATCCTTTGGCGGCAGACGGTGACAAACATCTATTGCGTTCCAGCAGAAAAATGAGCGATGTCAGTGCACAAGTGCTCAGATCGATGACAAAATCAGGGATCAGACAAGAGATGCCTTTAGTTTTCTGGCTACAGAATTTGGGGGTGTTGAAAATCTTGATTGCACGAAGAGGGGTGCTTATAATTTCATACAAAGAGAGAGAAAGAGTATGATTGAAAATGGGGACGCTAATTCTCTACTTAGATTGTTCACTGAGAGGCAAGCAGAGGATACAATGTTTTCATGGGACGTCCAAATTGATGAGTCTGGTAGTTTATTGAATTTCTTTTGGAGTGATGGGATATCCAGACTTGATTATGATTGCTTTGGGGATGTCATAATTTTTGACACAAGTTATAGATTAAATAAATACATTTTATGTTGTGCTCCTAGTGGCTATTCAAATCATTTATTCGGATTATGGACAACAAGCACCCGATGACAATATTCACCGATCAGGATCAAGGAATGGCCAGAGCCATTGAAGAGTGCATTCCGCACACATGACATAGATTATGCCAATACATATTTACAAGAAATTATCTTCAAAACTACATTGTGGTGTAAGCACCAAGAAAGTCAATGAGCTTTTTTATAAATGCATGGCTAGGTGTAACTCCGAGGAGGAGTTTGAAGAAACTTGAAATACAATAATTGTGTTAGGAAATCTATATGAGAATGCTTGGTTGATTATTTTGTACAATATCAGGCATAAGTGGTCAACAACTTTCAATAAAGAAATATTTGGGATGGGGATCCTTTCAACACAAAGAAGTGAGTAACATAATAACATTTGTCATAATGCCTCTAAGCCAACAAGCACCCTCACTGAGAGTTTCTTAGGTCTTGAAAATGTCATGAAAGCTTAGAGAAGGAATGAGAAGGTGAAGAATTTAAATCTGAACAGTTTGTAATTGTCCCCGCTGTAAAAAGTAGTCTTGTGTTGAGGCAAGGAGCTTTAGTTTATACGAGGAAGCTATATTCAATGTTTGAAGCAAAGTTGTTACATGGTTTGTGTGGACTTAATGTGGAGTGCTCAGCCACCTCAGATTCAGAATTTTATGTTAGAAACTTAGATATGAGCACACAGTCAAACTGTGGATTGTTAAGGTCGATAAAGGTAATTCTGAATTACATGCAGTTGTAAAAAAATTGAAATGATGAAGATATTATGTGCTCACACTCTAAGAGTGCTTAACCATGAGAATATAACAAAGATCCCTGATAAATATATTTTACTGTAGTGGTCGGTTCATGTAAAGAGTGATATATATAACAACTATGGTTATAAACATTTAAAATATTCGCAAACTTCAGCAATTTGCTTGAGTGGACTCATATATCGAACACACGTTCATAAATTTGCATACTGGATCAGCATATTAACTCAAGGTAATGAACTTGCTGAAAAAAACGTGCTAGAAACATTAAGGAAACTAACACTCAAATCTGAAGCCATATTGAATGGGAGAGACCATCAGGAAATGCCAATGTCAAAGAAAAAAAAGACACCGAATAAACCACATAATTTGAAGGACCCAACGAAGATGCGACCAAAAGGCGTTTCTAATGCTAGGTTAAAAGGCTTTTGGGAGAAGAATAACCGATCAAAAAGTAAGATTGAAAAATAGACAAAGTGTTAGTTAGGTTATATTATTATATTATTTTGGATGTACGCTGAATTACAACTCACTAACATGACACATTGTTTAACAGGAAAGGATAAAAAAGTTGTTTCAAGTCAAGAAACATTTCACCCATCAAACCCAAGCCAATTTTCAATGTCGGATCAGTATAGTCAGATACATAACTTAAAGTTCGAAACGTTTTATGATTTGTGATCTAATTCTGAATTGATATATGTACTTATATTCATATGTGATTGCTCAAAATCAGTAGGAATTGCCTGCATCACTGCCTACAGACACATACATGAGCTTATTAATGGACCTAGATGATGATGTGTGAAATACCAAGTAATTGAAACAATCTATTATTTGTAATTGTAGAATTAATGTATATTTTGCAGAAAATAATACCAAAATATACCCGAAGTAATACCATAATATCGTATCTGCTTGCTCTGAGGATAAATAAGTAAGACGCCTACTATGTAGCATCTACTAATGATTAAATAGCATTTGAATAAGATCAGTTGGATTTCAAATATTTTGAGAATTGATCTTTAATTTATCTCTAGTTTGTGTTGAATAATACCAAAATATTCCCGAAGTATTACCGCAATACAACCAAAACATATACGAGCGCTGGCGGAGGAATATATCTTGGCTGTATTGGAATATTCCTTTGTTGTACTCCACACTCCGGGGTAGTATCTAGCTTGTAACGAGGATAAATAAGTAAGATGCCTACTATGTAGCATCTACGAATGATTAAATAACATTTGAATAAGATCAGTTGGATTTCAAATATTTTGAGAATTAATATTAAATTTATCTCTAGTTTGTGTTGAATAATACCAAAATGTTCTTGAAGTATTACTGCAATACAACCAAAATATATACGAGCGCTGGCGGAGGAATATATCTTAATTTGATTAGAATATTCCTTTATTGTATTCGCCAGTCCGCAGTAGTATCTAGCTTATACCGAGGATAAATAAATAATACGACTACTATATAACATCTACGAATGATTAAATTGCATTTGAATAAGATCCGTGGGATTTCAAATATTTTGCAAATTGATCTTAATTTTATCTCTAGTTTGTGTTGAATAATACCAAAATATTCCCGAAGTATTTCCGCAATACAACCAAAACATATACGAGCGCTGGCGGAGGAATATATCTTGGTTGTATTGGAATATTCCTTTGTTGTATTCCACACTCCGGGGTAGTATCTAGCTTGTAACGAG
>NW_018165508.1:133614-139105 GCF_001263595.1 Phalaenopsis equestris
GAAGCTGCAGCTGCGCCAAACAGAGCCTTAATTGATTGTTAAATAATAATTAATAAATTAATTATCATTTTAATTGTAATTATATAAAGTTAAGTATAACTTATTTATAATTTGTTAAAAAAATTGTATATTAACATTTATTAATTTTTAATTGATTAATAGTCAATCTAATAAATAAATAAATAGGTTTTGATTGGAGAATAAGTGTTTAGCTCACTAAATAATTAGTTTGGTAAATTTTTAAAAATGATTAATTAATTTCTAGCTTAAAAGTTGATGATAATATATTTTAATCAGCATTTATACTATATATATGTTAAATATTCTCAGCAAAGATATGATTCAGAGGTATCTGAAATTAGAATATAAGCCCTAAAATGTCTTAACATGATAATATGTGATTGGGAGCATCCCATTAAGAATGTTGATGTTATGTTATGATCTATAGGAAGGTGGTAGGCAACACCATTCTTGAGATGATCACCCAACAAGTCATCGCAACAAGATGACCAACTTAGCTAGTGCAACCCAGGGCCAACAACAATAACTCCCACTAGGAAATTAACACCCATAAATATTTGAACATCTTGTAATGTTATATTCACTGCACCTAACATATATGAACATTGTATATAAGTAAAAATAATATAATTATCATATTAATACGTAAATCTTATTGTAAACTTATCTTGCCGACATACAAATGAAATGTGTTGGTCAAGGGATTCCACCTCTTGATCAATATAGTTATTAAATGGTAGTCTAATTTGAGGTATCGTAAGTGCTTGACACAATCAATACATGTAATTTGCAGTGCATAGATATGTCGTGGGCACTTGACTCGCCATTCTTTTGCTACTAGTAATTGACCAACATCTTCAAGAATTGTGCCCTATATAAACTCAATTAATTTAGTTGAGATAATGATTTAACATGAATTTTTTTTAAAAAGAAGTAGTTTATATTACCTTATCAAGGTTTGCAGCATGATGTGCTTCACCTAAGAATACAATGTTAGTAGGTAAGTTGTATGGGATCTACTTCTATTCGCGTGAACATTTTGTTTAGCACGCCGGTGGTGGCCTCCCAAACCTACTACTTTAACCATCTCTACAAAAAGATCGTAGTGCTTATAAATGGAAAATCAAATGTGTAAAAAAAAAAGTGAGTAAAATTAATAGTAACTTAAAATGTATTCTAATTGTAATATTCTATTATAGCATGCTTGTACTTGGATTATAGGTATAAGTTGCTCGATTGTGCCCCATACTTTTATAAAAATCACGCACTATTGTTTTTGTAGTTCTCATCTCGTTCATTGTGTTTCTAATCCTACTTTTCCTTGGACGACCGTATCTTTTCCTAATTAGAGGAGGAAGCAAAGTAATTATTATTGTTGATTGTACGGTGGGCATGATTCTTTCTCAAGTATCATATGAAATAATAATTCATATATCTGACAATTTGAATCTAATGTAAAGTATTTGGAAATGAAAACTAGTGCTCCAAACGTCTAGCCCCCAATGCTGCAATCTCATGCACAAATGATATGTGATAGATTTGTGGCTTATTGCAAGTGCATGAGCAGATCTCTGGAGAAAATATGTTAAAAGAAGATGCATTACAAGCCATATTAAATACCTGATACGCAAGATGATTTATGCATGTAGGTTGCAAAAACTGATGGGCTTTGCACGCAATTCTCTATACACTTAACCATGTGCTTGGAACAAAATTTGAACTCACGGCTTCAATCCATTGTAGGACATTATTTGATCATTTCATAAATAAGGAAATAAATTGTAATAGATAACAAATATGCGGCCTTGAATTGGGAGACCTCAGGAACACCTTAATACCCTATTGAAACATTTAGATGCTTTTGCGATCATTGTACCAAATCAGAAGCCACCATCTAGTACTAAAGTCATCTTGGTGACATCTCTTTCAATTAACCAATCATATGCCTATTTTTTAATATGTTTAATATCATTCATGTATTGTTAAAAGTCCAGAGTTCATCAGTATTTTTAGCCCAATGAATTTTATCACAAATACTATCGACATGTTCAACTAAAAAATGTCTTACTTCCCTCTTAAAGTTCTCTCGTAGATTGCACAAGTAGTGCTTATGTGCAACTCATAGAAAGATCATTATACAACCATGAACAAGTCCTCAGTCCTATGTGCCTGTTTGATGTTATAAACAGACAGTTGTTGTACAAACTTTAACTGTGACTAAGTATTCACATATTCCACTACTAATAATGAAAGTAAAATGAGTAAAGTCCTATGTGCCTGTTTGATATTATAAACAGACAGTTGTTGTATAAACTTTAACTGTGACTAAGTATTCGCATATTCCACTACTAATAATGAAAGTAAAATGAGTACACAATTTCCGTCAATTCATATAGTAACCAGTAAAGTCCTTCTATATTTCCCTAGAAGGAACGTCCAACCCATGCTAAGAATAGGTCCACAAAATCTCTAAGTACATATACTGGGGCCAAATGACTAGAAAATACTATGGAAACCTAACTTTTATTTTGTATACTATTCCTAGAATTACATGACATATTGCTTCTATTGAGCAAAATAAAAAGTAACGTGACTCCTTAAAACTGCAAATAATTGATTTTATAGCTTCTATGTGCATCCTATGCTTTGATATACATAACATGGACAAGAAATTGACTCCAGTTGAGCAATGATTTCTTTAGGCTTTAGATTTAGTTGTTGTCATAGAATTGAACTGATGTAGTGATATAAGAACTTTAAAGTGCAATTTTAGTGTCCAGTTAATATAATTTGACAGGTACATGTATGTGATGCCCCAATTGCAAATATTTTCCATGCCCCTTCTGATCACTAGCTTTTCGACACATGTAGATGCCAATGACATGGATGCGACTTATGATTTTATTACACACACTGCACTATAATCTCTATTTATTTGAAATAGTTCTAATATACTCTATGTTATTCATTATCAAAAAACCATTAAGTGTACATTGTAATGTTTCCTTGCTTGAAAATTTCATTCCCTCCAATAATACATTTGGGATGACATCAACTTCATGTAATGAATTAGATTTATGGGAGTATCACAATCTTCAATTGCATCTCACTCTTCACTCGTATGAATTGACCTCTGATACACCTTAAAATTACTTGTTTTTAATATACATTTAAAGTTCATTTTATGCATATTTTTTATGAAATTACACTTTAAAAGAATGTATTTTACATGTTTTTCGTTTCAAGTATAAGAAATTGATCTTTAGAGAAAATGAGGGCAAAATGGAGTAAAATGGAACAACATCTTATGGCGCCTGATCCCTAGATTCTGCTAATATGCACAGTACAACAATGATCCATATTATATTTCACTTATATTTCCTTACTTTGCAACAAAATCAAAAACATGATCCTAAAGAAAAATAAGAATTTAACTTTTAATTTATTTACATTGGAATACTACGCAAGTATACATATCGTTATCAAGTAATATAGGACTTTTTGATTAAGACCTGAATATTGAACCCACAGGGAGAATACGCAATATGCACTATTGAACAAAAAACTTTCTATTTTTAATAAAAAGATAATTATCTAAACTAAAGATGATTTTTGCAGTAATGAAAATTTAAATATTTTTGGTATTTTCAATATTTTGATAGAATAATAACAATTTAAAAAGATAACTAGAGTTTTTGTAGAAGAAAAACACTAAATATGAAAATATCATTTTTCTTGTTATGAATCAGTAATAAGTGTAGGAATTTTGTTGTGGAAGTGTGCAAATTGTGTTGTGCCAAAGAGGAGCAATAATATTCTTTACTCTTACTAGAGATGCTATAAAGAACATTGGCTAAATTAAAGTTTGAATAGTTATGAAGATTGACTAGGTAAGGAAGATACTAGCTCTCACTCTAGAGTTTCCTCGATTCCCTCCACCTAGGGGCTAACATCTCATATCAGAACATAAGATAATAAACCAAGTTGGGGGCTTTAACCTGTCTTCTTAAAGTCCTCTAACTCTACACCCTTCAATGAATATTTCTCTATTTATTTACACTCAATCATATGAACTACATTCTCATTCGTACAACATCATGTGATTCTTTCCAATTGTTGACTGAGACAATACTAGCCGGTTCTTACATGTTCTCACAACAAATTTTAACATCTGAATTGGCCAAATCAAGAAGTAAAGGAAGTGCATGAATTTAAATCATCACAACTTCTTCCATCATTGAAGATCAATAATTTCCACAACTTCCGTCCAAAATTTAATTACTTATCATTCTAAGAAGAAAGATAAAGAAAACTACTTAGATTCCATGGGGAAAACAAAACTACACTTTAGTTTAAAAGGATAAATCATTGTCAAACCAACAATAAATTTCAAGTAAAACAAAAAGTAGTCTCAAAACTAAAAGATAAAAACTTATCTCAAGTCCTCTACCAAACTCTTGAAGTTCCTTTGATTCTCTTATGTTTACAATCACTCAAAATAAAATAATAAAAAGGATAAAATAAATGTAAAAGTGGTGAAAACGTAAAAGTGGTGCCCAAAAATCTCTCCGAACTAACTCCCTAAATGAGAACTTTCAAAACTTTCGAATACTTTCAGGACTCACACTTTTTGGATCTTTTTAGGACTCTTTTCAAAGTCCTCTCTTCTTTCTTTTATAATTTTCCAAAAGGTGCCTTGGTTTCTCTTTAAAATATGTCTTGATTCAATGTATTTCACCAAGAGTTGCATCCTTTTGTGATAATTTTTGTCCATGGTGGTTATAACCACTTATTAAGCCAATAGGTGCCTTAAAAACCTCTTCAAAATTCACAGAAACTGAATTTACTCGTCCAATAACTATCACTGACGCTTAAGCGCGAGGACTCTGGCGCGTTGGCGAGGCCTCCTCCGTTAAGCGCTAAAACTCTTTTGCACATTTTTCACCTTTATGTCCTAAATTTAATCCTTTTTCACTCATTTAAGCGTTTTTCACCATTTTTACCTGTATCTGCAAGAAAAACACAAAAATACCTTCCATTAAAGCACAATATCTCAAAAATTGATATAAAAATGTGTCTAAAACACTATATATTTTAGGTGTGTCAAAATCTCCCAAACTTAAAATATTACTTGTCCTCAAGTGACACTTCAACCTTTAAAAACTAAATATGTATGATATGTATATGAGTTTATTTAGGAGTACTAAAATTTTGATTTAGAAATATAGCAGTCTAATTTAGAAAAAATATTCACTAAATGAGACCAACTTAAAGTTTAGAAATTCTTAATGTTAAGAATGATGAAAATATGAGTTTCTATCTAATTCAGAAATATATTATAGATTTTTCAAATTTAGAATTTAGTTCTTTTATTATCTCCACTTAAAAATTTTCACTAAAAATAATTTTACTTACTATATTATATCTATAAGTTTAAGAGTTTCTCAAGTCTTATACTTTAAAAAGATCA
>NW_018165508.1:139512-142365 GCF_001263595.1 Phalaenopsis equestris
AGAACAAATAAAATTCCAGTTTTGAAAATATTTTTCATCCCCACAAACTTAATTTTTTAAAAGATTAAATAGTTTAGCATCAGATATATGTAAGAAATAATGAAAATTTAAAATAACACACTAACAGGAATTTTTAAACCCTAATGATACAAGTATAAAACTAAAAACAAGACTAAAGTTAATTTTTGATCAAATTTTCTATATTTTCATTTCAATTTAACATGTAGAGATTCAATAGACTTCTAAGCAGTGGTTATAAACATAAAAGTAAACTAACACACTAAATTGATTTCACGATCTTAGCATAAAAACAAATAAACAAACATGATAAAAGAAAAATACAGGGTAGCAGTTTCAAAAATTTAAATTTAAGATCTAAGTTAGCTAGATTTTTAAACTTTTCAAAAGACATATAATCAAGTTCAATCCTAATCTAACTAAAACAGTATTAAACACACATCAATAGTTACTACCCTAGAATGTTAAAACAGGCCACTAACAAAACACAACATCACAATAACAATATAAAAGGTCCCAAACATAACGTAATACATAGTCCAAATCAACACAAAACAAATGTAGCAGTACTACATCACATAGTCTTCAACATAAACAAACATAAAAATATTTAATCCTACTCCTCATCCTCGGAATCACCGCTATACCACTTTTTTGTAGGCTCATAATCACAATATCGAGGATAGGAAACGATATTGAGGATAGGAAATGACACTCCTGGGTCACCTTTAATTAGGCTCTCCAAAGATGAGTGGAATTTCTCTTCATAATTACTCTTTATCCTAAAGTAACTATTAGTATGATTTGCAAAACGCTCTAAATTTTGTACCTTACAGCTGTAAAATTGATATTATCCATCATCTTCTCACCTCGAGATGTAGAAGCACGTGAGGTAGATGGTCGAGATGTAGAAGCAGCAGAGGTAGAAGAAGCTGACGTCTCTAATCCATAACTCTAATAGCTTCTGGAAAATCCTCCTCTCCAGCCAAAAATTGAATGCTCAGAATAAGTCTTCACATTCACCTTAGTGATGGGCTTTAGAGGTAACAATACTTTTTCCCAGCTATCATATTTAACTCTAGCTTGCTCACACCAAGAAAAGATCAAGGAAGCAAATCCCATACCTGTAGTAGTAATAGTTGTGGCATAACTGATGATAGTCTGATAGATCAAAGCTCCAATGATGATGAGCTTTCCCTCTTGAATACAATAGTTCAACGTTGCTCTTTCTCTGATCACTTCACTGATACGATTGGTCGGAAGCAGACGAGCAGAAATGAAATAGTGCAGGATTTTGAAGGTGCACAACTTTGAAGTTGGGAAGTTAAATCTCCTTTCATTAGTTATCTTCCAAAGTCCTCTCCTAACAATCAAGTAAGAAATAATCTCTTCTAATTTCGCTTCAGTAGGTCTATAATTTGCCTATCATTTGTATAAAAACATAACGTATCCGGTGATAAATGGTAAAACAAGTTGATTACCTCTAACAAAAAAGGTATCAACTTCCCTCGAACCATGACTCGATTTTCTTCAGCTTCAGGGAGATTTACATATAAAACAGATATAACTGCCACAACAGAGAAATAATAGAATTGTTCCCACTATCGTAGAACGATCAAATCCTCAATGTCTCTACCTGGATTCCTAAAACACAGCTCTTAAATTAGTTTCCATGGTTGCAACACGTGATTGCAATGTATCACTATACCGATCTTGAGCTTTTGAACTAACAAATTTACTCGAATCGAAAGGGGCTTTGCCTTTGCTCCTCTTCGTTCTTGGAGCCATTCTTCAAATTTGATAAATTCAATAATAATTTCAAAAATCACTAATAACTTCAAAAATCAAGTTTAAATCACTAACCTAAACTTCCAAAAGCACTAACTAAACTTTCCATCCAATTTCCATAGATTTTCCTCATTTTTCACCATGAATAGTGAATTTTCAAAATTTTCCAAATGTGCTCAAAATACATGGTGAAAATCCAAAATTTTTACATAGAAGTAAAGCTCTTACCTCAAATAACTTGGATCTAGCAAATTTCACTTGATTCCACAAAGAAATCTTCACTTTGTATGTGTCATAGCCCTCAAAAATCGTGAACTCGAGAGGAAGAAGGTGACGGTGGCATTAAAAATGGCGATTTCTGGCTCAACTTAAATGACTAAATTTTTGTGAACTGGCGCTTAAGCACGGACGCTTAGGTGTCTGCCTCTCTGGTTTGCTCGCACTTAAGAGCGAGATATGGCGCTTAGGCGTCAATGAACGATTTTCAAAAATTTAAAATTAAAGTAAAATGCACTATTTGCCTAAGTGAACCACCCTTAAATGGTCTCATAGCACTTAAATGACTATTTTCAACTTCCTATAACTCTCCTTTTTCTCAAAAATTCTCCTTAATAACTATTTCAATTCAAGGCTAAAACAATACAAAATTTCACTCAAACAAACTTATATTAAACAAAAACGAGTAAAAATACATTTAAACACTTAGTTCTCATTCCAAATATTCTTGGATGCAAAAATTTTCCTAAATACAAACTCTTAATAATCTTTCAGAATTAAACGCATAAGTAACACAAACACTAAAAGCAAGTCTTAAACACTAAAAAACTTAAAAACAACGACTTTAAAAACACAAAAAAATAGCTTCAAACATAGAACTTAATTCCATTCTTCATTAGAAGGAAAAAATTTAGGTCTTTCATTAGTCTCTCCTGGGGAAACTGGAATATAAAGTTGATAAAACGGACGATGGTGATGTGCTCTGATGCAATCTTCTTCAATCCACTTTTACTTAAGAAACATCTCCTTATCCACTTCCTCTATATAACT